>NC_092089.1:30951698-31244198 GCF_045679555.1 Salvelinus alpinus | reverse complement strand
TGTTTGTGAACAGAGCCCTAGGACCAGCTTGCTTAGGGGACTCTTCTCCAGGTTCATCTCTCTGTAGGTGATGGCTTTGTTATGGAAGGTTTGGGAATCGCTTCCTTTTAGGTGGTTGTAGAATTTAACGGCTCTTTTCTGGATTTTGATAATTAGTGGGTATCGGCCTAATTCTGCTCTGCATGCATTATTTGGTGTTCTACGTTGTACACGGAGGATATTTTTGCAGAATTCTGCATGCAGAGTCTCAATTTGGTGTTTGTCCCATTTTGTGAAATCTTGGTTGGTGAGCGGACCCCAGACCTCACAACCATAAAGGGCAATGGGCTCTATGACTGATTCAAGTATTTTTAGCCAGATCCTAATTGGTATGTTGAAATTTATGTTCCTTTTGATGGCATAGAAGGCCCTTCTTGCCTTGTCTCTCAGATCGTTCACAGCTTTGTGGAAGTTACCTGTGGTGCTGATGTTTAGGCCGAGGTATGTATAGTTTTTTGTGTGCTCTAGGGCAACGGTGTCTAGATGGAATTTGTGGTCCTGGTGACTGGACCTTTTTTGGAACACCATTATTTTGGTCTTACTGAGATTTACTGTCAGGGCCCAGGTCTGACAGAATCTGTGCAGAAGATCTAGGTGCTGCTGTAGGCCCTCCTTGGTTGGTGACAGAAGCACCAGATCATCAGCAAACAGTAGACATTTGACTTCGGATTCTAGTAGGGTGAGACCGGGTGCTGCAGACTGTTCTAGTGCCCGCGCCAATTCGTTGATATATATGTTGAAGAGGGTGGGGCTTAAGCTGCATCCCTGTCTCACCCCACGACCCTGTGTGAAGAAATGTGTGTGTTTTTTGCCAATTTTAACCGCACACTTGTTGTTTGTGTACATGGATTTTATAATGTCGTATGTTTTACCCCCAACACCACTTTCCATCAATTTGTATAGCAGACCCTCATGCCAAATTGAGTCGAAGGCTTTTTTGAAATCAACAAAGCATGAGAAGACTTTGCCTTTGTTTTGGTTTGTTTGGTTGTCAATTAGGGTGTGTAGGGTGAATACATGGTCTGTTGTACGGTAATTTGGTAAAAAGCCAATTTGACATTTGCTCAGTACATTGTTTTCATTGAGGAAATGTACGAGTCTGCTGTTAATGATAATGCAGAGTATTTTCCCAAGGTTACTGTTGACGCATATTCCACGGTAGTTATTTCTCTCTCTCTCTCTCTCTCTCTCTCTCTCTCTCTCTCTCTCTCTCTCTCTCTCTCTCTCTCTCTCTCTCTCTCTCTCTCTCTCTCTCTCTCTCTCTCTCTCTCTCTCTCTCTCTCTCTCTCTCTCTCTCTCTCTCTCTCTCTCTCTCTCTCTCTCTCTCTCTGTGTGTCCTTATCTTTCACTCTGTAATTCCTCCTCTCTCTCTGTCATTCTCTGTCTCTCCCTCTCTCTCTCTCTCTCTCTCTCTCTCTCTCTCTCTCTCTCTCTCTCTCTCTCTCTCTCTCTCTCTCTCTCTCTCTCTCTCTCTCTCTCTCTCTCTCTCTCTCGCTCTCTCTCTCTCTCTCTCTCTCTCTCTCTTTGTCTCTCTCTCTCTCTCTCTCTCTCTCTCTTTCTCTCTCTCTGTGTCCTCTTTCTCTCTGTAATTCCTCCTCTCTCTCTCTTTGTCTCTCTTTGTCTCTCTCTCTCTCTTTCTCTCTCTCTGTGTACTTCTCTTTCTCTGTGTAACTCTTCCTCTCTCTCTCTCTCTCTCTCTCTCTCTCTCTCTGTCCTTCTCTTTCTCTCTGCAATTCCTCCTCTCTCTCCCTGTGTCCTTCTCTTTCTCTCTAATTCCTCCTTTCTCTCCGTGTGTCCTTCTCTTTCTCTCTGTAATTCCCCCTCTCTCTCTCTCTCTCTCTCTCTCTCTCTGTACTTCTCTTTCTCTCTGTAATTCCTCCTCTCTCTCCCTGTGTCCTTCTCTTTCTCTCTAATTCCTCCTTTCTCTCCGTGTGTCCTTCTCTTTCTCTCTGTAATTCCTCCTCTCTCTCTCTCTCTCTCTCTCTGTACTTCTCTTTCTCTCTGCAATTCCTCCTCTCTCTCCCTGTGTCCTTCTCTTTCTCTCTAATTCCTCCTTTCTCTCTGTGTCCTTCTCTTTCTCTCTGTAATTCCCCCTCTCTCTCTCTCTCTCTCTCTCTCTCTCTCTCTGTACTTCTCTTTCTCTCTGCAATTCCTCCTCTCTCTCTCTGTGTCCTTCTCTTTCTCTCTGTAATTCCTCATCTCTCTCTCTGTGTCCTTCTCTTTCTCTCTGTAATTCCTCATCTCTCTCTCTCTGTGTCCTTCTCTTTCTCTCTGTAATTCCCCCTCTCTCTCTCTATGTGTCCTTCTCTTTCTCTCTGTAATTCCTCATCTCTCGCTGTGCTTCACAGAACACAATCATCTGATAATGACCGAGAGAGAGTTGGCACGCAAGGAGGCGTGTCAGTCTGTGAAACTATATATTTTTCTCACCCTCCTCCCCTTTCCATCTCTCTGACCTCTCACTATATCCCTAGCTTCAAAGGACAGAGTGGATGGTAGAGGGGTAATCCTTGGCCCCGAGTCCAAATACAGCGCTCCCTCTCACAGAGCTGCCAAACACTGGCTCACATGGCCCAGGGAACCACACACAGATAACAACATAACTTATGATGATGAAAATGGTGACGATTTCAGCATTATCATCATACAAATTCTGATTGGTTGAACTACAGTAAGAGTAGGTAATACAGTTCTGACCTTCAATTATGTTTTAAGTAACTAAACAAGAATAAAGTAAGGTTCTTCCCAACAGCCTAGTCACAGACAGACGTCACAACCCTGTCAAATTATACAACGCCTGTGATTCCCAATACTTCCATTTTTTTTAGGAATGTTTTTCCATTACCCAAAATAATCAGCCACGAAAACACAGCAATACAGGCCTTTGTTTCCCTTTTCCTTTAACCTATCAGTATACAATGTACAGATATGTCTACAGTGGGGTGGAAATCTGTCACTTTGAAGGACAGTTCCACCAAATCCCTTTGGACAATATGTTCCCACTATTCTAGTGAGGATCCCGATCAAAACAGATGACTATTAATAACATGTTGCCAACTAAAAATACACCAAATACAAAACAGAGGAGGCTGTTAATAGTTGCTTCCTCTGAAGTAAACACCTGCCCAATATGGAAATGGACAGATTTACAATGTAAAACACTGTACAAAACAATTGTCAAATAATTAAGAGGCATTTTCAAGTGTCTACTATCTGCATGTCTCTAACAGAGCACTTTAAAACAGTGTAAACAGACATTATTCCACTGCGACATAAACAATATCATATATGTTTGTGGTTTGTCAACTATGAACAACAGCAGGTTATGTCTAATGTCCATGATGCTACCATTTATGGAAGCTTGTGCGCAAATTTCAAAACAGTTATATCGGTTAAAACAGCAAGAGTATTATGATCAAATTTGTCCAATACAAAAATGTGTATTTTGGCAACTTATTTAATGCAAAACAATTATCACTCACCGTTTTATTCGCCTTTTTGTAGTTGTAAAGAAATTCTGCACATTTCCATTCAGGACCACCTGATTGCTTTTCTTCATATATGAATTTGTAACACAGGAGGTAGCCAGCCTACTGTAAAGTGTCCGGGACGGGTACCCTCCTCTCGCTCTGTATGCCCGTGCGCTGGCTCGCACCGGGATATTACCCTCGTTGACTGACTGCTACCGGCCACGTCTCGTAGTGCGCTCTGACTGGCTCCTTCTCCCTCGCTCTCTCCAGTAACAACTGGCTACTTCAAATATCCCCTACATGTGTGGTGTTGTGACAGTAAAACTAATGGTGTGACAGTAAAACTAATACATTCTGCATATGATTTTATTGTCTAAAGTTTAAATGTAAAGTGGAGAATATTGGTCATACAACGTCAATGCGCAAAAGCAAAAGGCATTGCGAAATGGGTAGGTTGCTCAGCAGGAAAAACATATATTGTTACCTTCATTTCTGGTGTCATTAATAATGTAAATGTTTGTCATGCAAATAAAAGGTAATTGTGCAGGAGGCGTGTGTGTATGTAGTGTAGGCTCTGTGTGTGTGTTTACTAATACTTAATCTGTTTTAATCTCGGTCAAATTCACCAAGGCGTGACCTATGATGTCATATCATAGCCTCTGTCATCTAATGCAAATAGGATCAGACAGCCAGCAGCGCACCGGAAGGTGATGGAAAGGAGGTTAGGGGCTGAAACCAAGGATGTCATATCATGACGCCGGGCAATAAAGCATTCACTTTTCTCTGGCTAAAGTTAGCAAATGAATCACATAGTGTACAATCATAATAAGGAGTAAATGATCACGTCACTGTGCGAATTAGATATGAAGGATTAATAGGCCTACCAGTGATTCAATACATTAGCTGTGGTTTTGTACCGTTATGCTACTGGTCCATCTAGCCGTCTGTCCTTGCATAGTGTGAGAAAGGTACACTGATTGTAATTGATCGATGGAAAATTCTCTCCAGGCAGCGAGAGAGAGAAATAGAGAGAGAGAGAAATGTGTACATGGGAGGGAGAGAAGGGGAGCGGGAAAGATAGAGGAGAGAGAGAGAGTGTACATGTCATGAGAGAGAGAGGAGAGCAAGAGAGAAAGAGATGGAAGAAATACTTCATTATTGCCTCTAACAGCTTTTGAATGTGAAAGTTCATGATCAGCACAGCAAAGAGAGAGAGAAGGGAGGCATGGTTTTATGAAACAGTTCAATTCAGTGGCATAGACAGACATTCGTTGGTGGGTGCCCCCCCAAAAAATGTTTTTACACATTTTGCCATGAGGCTGAGAGAAAATGTCTAATTTCCTGCAATTAAAGCTAAAATATAGGTGTGTTAACTGTGATAAAGGCACTGGGTTATGAGCTGTCTTGTTTGCTAAATAAACAAATGACATAGGCAGTGACATGGTGCATATAGCCATAGAAGCACAGTGACATATGCTTCAATGCAGTCATATTTGTGGCATATTGGGGTTGTGGCTTTCAATTAGTTATTTTTGGCAACCCATACTGTGAGAGTGAATGTCATTACAGTTCATCAAATATGACTAACCCAGTGCACTGCTTGCTATGAATTCTATCTGAAGGCATTTGCATGTTTAAGTTAAAAGACAAAGAATGTCCCATTTGGAACACTGACAAGTAAACACCATCCTTTAATTTTTTCATCTCAATCTGATTGGATGGGCCTGTCTCCCAGCAGGTGGGCCTGCACCCACCTAGGCCCACCCGTACCTACGCGCCGGGTTCAATTAAAATATACATCCCATCATTCAGAACATGCTTCCCCTAAAGATCTGTAATTGGCATTTCCAGGCTATGCTTTTTTATAGGGTGTTTGTATGGGTAGAGCAGAGGGAGGGTGCTTTAGCAACACATAACCACCAGAGAGCAGATGTCAGCCATTTTTGCAATCATCACCAAAGTGCTTGCAGCAACCAAGGAGGTTTGGGCTTATTTTTTTAGCCCTTTTTCTCCGCAATTGGTAGTTACAGTCTTGTCCCATCACTGCAACTCCCGTACGGACTCGGGAGAGGTGGCCGGCTGCAACACAGCCTGGGATCGAACCTGGGTCTGTAGTGACGCCTCAAGCACTGCGATGCTGTGCCACTCGGGAGGTCGAGGTTTGGGATTTAGATTATGCATGATAGTATAAACTACCCAACAGGGAATCTAAGCACTATTTCCCTCTGCCTTGGGAGAAAATGCCATTTATGTGACCATTTTCATGTAGCTTTCCTCTCGGGGCTTGTTTCAGAGTATAAGGGTTTCTTTTTTGTGATTGTCAAGTGATTTGACACTAAATATATTGCATCCTACACCAATATTATAATTATTACATAACTATTACATTAAAATGATCATAATAGATGTTAAACTACAGTTACATTGAATAAATGCTTTATAACCGTCTCAGCATCTGGGAGAAAGAAGACAAGACGGATATGTCCAATAGTTCCACTGATCTGCTCATCACAGTGATGGGGACCATCTCCCTCCTCTGCAGTAAGACCTTGGCTGCAGAGATAACATACCACATGGGCTCCATAAAATTCTGATCTAGCACAAAGAGAGATTCAGGCCCAGTAACAGTTTCCAGATTTTGTCATGGTCACAGAATGTCCAAATCAAATGCTCCAGGATTCAGGAGGAGGAGGAGAGACCATCTTGGTTCAATCTGTGGCTTTGAGGTTCTCCAGACTTCACTGCCTGTCAAAAGAGACTAGAAACGTCATATATAAGTGATTCAGAGGCGCAGGTTAAACTGTTCCTCCCTTAGAGCAGCCATTAGCAGTTCATATGACTCCTGTGGGAAGCCACATCCAACACGATCTCACAAACTCACTGCTATATATGATGTTCGTCCAAAAGACACAAACATCGATTTGCGAGGCTGCAGTCAAACGTCCAATACTGCTGTCAACCTTCCCTCAGAGACTGGCCACATCACTGTTACTCTGACTAAATGGGACAGTAGCAATTGAGGTGGTAAAAGGACTACCAATATGGAGGTAACTCTTCCTGTGCCATAAAGATCTAGACCTATTGGCAGAGGCCAGTCTCGCTGAAAGAAATATCGGCATCTGTTGTGCTGGTAAATGACAACACAATAAGCCAAAACAACCCTTGCTCTGTGGATTAGTGAAAGTGAAACATCTTGTTTAGAGTCCTACATAGGCCTGTGTGCGGAGGGGGATCAATAACTCATCGCGAGCGTGGCTAATCAGCCGGAAGGAACAACCGTTTGTCATGCAGAAAAGATGTCCGCCCATTTAATTATTAGTATGGGAAGCTGGCCAACCGGTGGGCAATTTGTCAGTCAGTCGTTGAGAAACAGGAAGAAATTAATTAACATAATGAAGGTATAGCGCAAGGACAGCACGAGAAGCCGGAGGTGATTATTTGGTGTATTTTAATTTCTGTCATGAGAGGCTACTAAAGTTACATCCCTTGTAACTACCGCTCACAGATGCTGATATATAGAAAAATAAAACACTGTTTTTCCAAGGAGAGTGTGTGTGTGATTTCAAGCTCAGTTATTCATAACCTCTGGAACTCAGCAGTAGCCTACAAAGACACGTCAGAAGGATTGTCGGTCACATGGAAGGCTTCACACCTGACTTACATCTGGCTACACAACACTGGATGAATTACATACATTCGACACACACCTGACTTACATCTGGCTACACAACACTGGATGAATTACATCAGACACACACCTGACTTACATCTGGCTACACAACACTGGATTAATTACATCAGACACACACCTGACTTACATCTGGCTACACAACACTGGATGAATTACATCAGACACACACCTGACTTACATCTGGCTACACAACACTGGATGAATTACATCAGACACACACCTGACTTACATCTGGCTACACAACACTGGATGAATTACATCAGACACACACCCGACTTACATCTGCCTACACAACACTGGATTAATTACATACATCAGACACACACCTGACTTACATCAGAACAATACGGATGACTGTTGGCTGTCATGAAATACTGAAATATAATGTCTGTTGTCGTTATCATGGTCATGACAGCGTAGTACCACTGTGACAGCTGCCTCAAGGATATGGTTCCTACCTTGGCGTATTACAATTTACCTCTGTCATCCAAGGGTTTAGACCAGCCAGGTTCTCTATGTGATGTCCATCTCGAAGCGACAGCTAGATCCAGGTCCCTTCCAGACACAACCTAAAACAACATAAATGTAACGTTATAGAGCATAGATGTGATCAGCACAACAATGGTCAGGAGGAGAATGAAGACCCTGGTTTGGGGTCAGTTTCAATGATGAAAGAAATAGATAATAGTTCAGAAAATAAGAAATTATATAATTGATCTGGACACATCTCTGAAGTCACATCTCTGAATGAGGTTATTCTTCGTTCCTCAAATGTTCATTGAAACAACTGTAGAGTAGGTTAAGATGCCGCAGTCATAGCTCAAGTGCATGTAATTAGAGATTACACCAGACAGGACTGTCATGTGAACAGAGATTGATGGGCTGGATGTGTACCACAGAAGAAAACACGCCGCATACCATCTCAGATTAACTTCCCTTCTCATCTCCCCTTCTCTCCATTTCTCCCCTCTTTCCCCCAATTTGTCGTTCTCAATTTTCTCCTCATTTGTCTGAGTCAACATTGACCACTAAATTCTCTCGCCTAACTATTCCATACCCCTTCATCTCTATATTTCTCTCTATCTCTGTCCACTTGAGAGCCCAAGCAGTGAGCACCCAGAGCTCACTGCTCTCTCCCGTCTTTGGCCTTTCCTTCTACCTTTCTTCATCCCTGTCTATATACACTGTATCTCTATTTCAATCCATTGTTCTGTCTGTATCGGAGCAAGCCTATGTCCCTGTACCCCTCCTAGCCCCTCTCCCTCCAGCTTCTCCCGCCCCTAGCCCCTCTCCCTCCTAGCCCCTCTCCCTCCAGCTTCTCCCGCCCCTAGCCCCTCTCCCTCCTAGTCCCTCTCCCTCCAGCTTCTCCCGCCCCTAGCCCCTCTCCCTCCTAGCCCCTCTCCCTCCAGCTTCTCCCCCACCCAGCCCCTCTCCCTCCAGCCTCCCCCCCCCAGCCCCTCTCCCCCTTAGCCCCTTAGCCCCTCTCCCCCTTAGCCCCTCTCCTCCTTCTTTGGCATGCCCGTGCCAGGTATTTGTTCAAATTCCTCACACCCTGCGGGGCTAGGTATGTCCCCCCACCCTCCCTCTCTCGACTTCTCGTCTTTACGACCTGTCTCAGTCTGTCTTGTGTTCTCTTGCTAACACATGTATGGGACATCAAGACCAGACCTCAGCATTGGTATCACATACAGTGATAGAGGCGTACAGTGCACAGGTTAATACTCAATAAGTACCACACACAACCAGGTCAATGTGGCTGAGTTGCTAGGGGCATAGTGGTGCTGGCAGACCCAAGATGGTGGTTTCAATTCCCGCGCACAAGCCTGAATGTGAGTTAGAAGTTTCTTCTATGCTTAATGACCAAATCATTGCTATTTAAACTTGTTTCTGACATGGAAATATGTTGTTAGAGGCACTGGCTGCCTTACTGTAATTCAGACATCCCACCACCATATAAAGCACTGTGTGTGTGTGTGTGTGTGTGTGTGTGTGTGTGAGAGAGAGAATCTGTGTGTGTAGTATTGACATTGGGCCGAAGTTGAAGTGCGTTAGTTATTGCAGCGCTCCCCGAAATGACAGCAAATAACGACGTCTCACTGGTGTGTCAGCACGTCTGTCCGTCTGCCTCCTGTCCTGTTCTGCTCTGTTTCACTGGAAAGCCTCATGAGTCACACATTTTTCCTGGAAGATACTGGAACTAACACGCATATCAAGACCAGTGTGTATGTGTAATCTAGCTACTTATTCAATATACAGTATGTTGCGGCAGAACGTTGCTGATTGTAGTTCTGTCTGTTGCAATTGAGGATTGATTCCTTTTGGGGTCGATAAAGTTACAGTTTTACATTTAAATCATTTTGCAGAGGCTCTTATCCAGAGCGACTAATAGGAGCAATTAGGGTTAAGTGCCTTGCTGAAGGGCACATCAACATAATTTCCCACCTTGTTGGCACTGTGATTCGAACCAGCAACCTTTCCGTTACTCGCCCAACTCTCTAACCGCTAGGCTGCCTGCCGCCTTATACCTTATCTTAATCAGTCCCAATTGAGTGATTGACTTTGTAATTGAAGAAACACACGAGTGTAAATGTCACTGAAAGAGTATTGTCGTGCGTCATCGTGATTCTTACTGGAAGGTGCATGTTCAGTAAACACTAGTAACGTAATGTCTATAATGAAGAATGTACAATTGAGTTCATTCATAGCAACAATGTTTGTACAATATGTATTGTACTCTAGTCTAGTGTACTCACCATTGGTTAAGTTCTTGTGTTGTTAATTTTTGTGTCATGTTGTTATAAAGTAATTAAGCCTACTGTTTATTGCACTGGCAGGATAAATATTGCATAATTAATTTCAAAGCGATTCACTGATTCACAGGGAATAGCATTAGTATGTCTTGGCCTAGGCTATGAGGAAGCCAGATACTGTATTTTTTATTTACATTTTATTTAACCTTTATTTAACTAGGCAAGTCAATTAAGAACAAATTCTTATTTAAAATGAAGGTCTACCCCGGCCAAACACTCCCTTAACCCGGGCGACAGAGGGCCAATTGTGCGCCGCCCTATGGGACATTTAAGTATTTGTAGTAATATAACATCCTATATAAAATAAAATAGCTTTTTATTTCAGTAAAGGGTTCGTAAGATAAGTATTTATTTGGCTTTAAAAGGGATGTTCTTGATCTCTTAATTGAAAGGTTGGTATTATTTTTACCCTCCAACAGTAATCTCTTTGTTGAGTCATCTCATCAGAATACCAGATCCCCAGCTTTTCCTCCTCTTGGAATCACAGCTGAGACCAAAGCATCCAGCTGATATAAATCTATAATGATATACTTTATGGAGGACTTTTAACATTTAGGCATCATGGTAATACATCCTTGACTCATTGGCATCTGCAATGTACTGCAGTCTACTTCTGAGATACCATTTATGGTCAAATGCTTGAATTTAACAAGTCAATGCTTGAATTTTGTGGGGAAATCTTTCCAGGACGTTTATCTGGACCTGGCTCAAAATTATTGAACCGATTATATCAAAATATTGAATTTTCACATGCATGATCATGCAACAACACTGTTCAACCCTCACCTTTTCTTTACAGCAAATACAACTAATCTAAAAACGCACATAGTAACACAAGAAAGCCCAATTCAAGTGTAAAGGAGCCCATTATTTTTACCATAATATGAAATGTTATGTTAGGATGTAAATACAGAACACTTCATATGAACCTAAAGTATTGAAAGACACACTCATTCAAGCAAGCAATGTTACATTTCCAAATGGATTCATTATTTCAATTTAGAATAGAATAAATATTATCTTAGGGAAGCTTGAAGAGTGTCCAAACTTTCACCATTTGACAATAACCATTTACTGTAAGGACTTGATTATAGGCTGCATGAATGACAGCTATAATAGTTACTTTAACCACGACCTTTAATAACTGACTAATATAACCAGATGTCCAATATAATAAATAAAACAAACCACAACAAATGTTCAGCCAAAATATGGAACTCTATGTGCCACCAATGAAGTGAAAGACCTCTCTCTCTCTCTCCCTATCATTCTCTCCCTCTACGCTGTGCGCGCGTCTGTTTCTCCTCCTTCCCCCTCCCGTGGACTCGTAGACACACCAGAGACTGGGCTGCGGGGGCGAGGGCCACACTATGAGGAGGGAGAGGAGAGGAAACATAGCATAGCGAGGCACAAAGTTAGGAGGAACAGCTTTAGATCCATCAACCATCACCTGTCTGATAACGAATAATAAAGAATTGAGGATATCTATTTTTTCTATAGACAAAAACTGGACCAACTATAGGCCTCTGTGGATTTTTGAATGGAAACTGAATCGGACATTCAGACCAATTAAATGGATGATGATGTTATTTGCAACTAACGGAATTGGATTGAATAAGGTAAAGACAACTCAACAAATGATATAGCATACTTCAAAAATGTGTATTTGTTGTCTTGGCTAGAGCAGTCTGTAATAAAGAGCTCTGGTCTTGGATATCCACTTCTGTGGAAGAATTGTCTAATACGCTACCTATTCATCTGACCATTTAGCCTAAATTATTATTATCAATAATTAACAAGTCATCATTAGGCCTACTCTACTCTTCAGTCAGTCTTTTCAGATATGTTTATGTCACTGTGTTAACCGTAGGCATTGGCCTGTTTGTCAAATGTATTAAATTCAAACGTAATTTATATTCTCTGACAAAATGTTATATTTGGAGCTTGCACAAATATTTTCACAAAATAATACCCGTCACCTACATTTAGAAGGCATAGCCTATTCGTTTTAGATTATGATGTGGTAGCCTTGGCCTAATAATAGAAAGCAAAATTAGGCTAAAATATGAAATACCTAAGTAACAATCTAAGGAAAGAAACCTCCAGTAAAAATGCAACCGTCTGAAAGAAATGTCAATTTGTTAGAGATATTAACAGAGATGTTATTTTAAGGGACACGTTAAACCCAGTGGGGCCACAGCGGGAGTTCGGCAGGCCCTCCACAGTTCAACAGTAGCTCTTAACCCCGGTACTGGCGGAGCCAACATGTGTCATAGGCTTTTTCTTCTGCACTCTAGTTTTACCCCCTCGATCTGCTTTGACGTTACCGCGTACAATTACAATCACTGCAATTACCACTACACGAGAGCTATAAGTTAGGTTGGATAGGTTATTTGGATTCGCCTATAGGAAACCACGTTGCAAACAAGTCTATACTTGTGTGTTTATAACCATTATTAACTTATTATAATTAGCCTAATGTAGATATCGCAATGTTTTGTTTAATGAAACAGTGGGTTTCAAACCTCATTTTATGCCCTAATAAATCACCGATTGTTAAACAAAACATGATATTTTATTGCCTACAACATGGGTTCTCTCTGTCTCCTGCCTTGCTCTTCCTATCCCCAGCCACAGCGGTGTAGCAAGCCGATGGAATTTCATAAACTGGTGAGGAATATGTTCTGTTAAGTTAAAAATGTGGTGACAGCTTGACGCCGGAGTCTCTGCATTCTCGTGCCCCCGGTGCGCAAATGTGCACGTAGACATAAATCTGGAAAGGGCCGAAAAACGCGTCAGCTTGCTTGCCTGCCTCATGTTCAACTTCATGAGGCGCGCGGTGAATATTTGTATGTGTCGGTTCCACATTTCGTTTCGTGCCATGAAATTGTTGCCCACAACCAGCGGTGCGACCTTAACAGGAGTGCAGGGGGTTCATCAGTAAATTTATGACCTACAAATTGGCTCTACACCCCTACACAGAAAAGCCAGTGTGAAAAAAAGCACTATAAACGTATCTAGAATTGAAGCTTTGCCAATACAACGACTTCTATGATGATGCCTTTCTAAATTGCCTCTGTTACTGGGACTACTACACAAATACAATACATTAACAGAACATTAATCCATATGCCAAAAACAAAATGGCCAAAAAGAGGCAGAATACAGTTGTGTGGCAAATCATTAAATGCTGTAGATGCTTTTCAGAAGGCCATTTTCTGTGTTTCAATGCTAATACATATAACTTTCTCCTCTCCCGTTTCCCTTTCTCAACCATGCTCCCCATCTCTTATGTCTACCCCCCCCCTACACTCTTACCATTGTCCACCACCAAAACCCTCCCATCCAGCCAAGTGGAATCAAAATAATAGTTATTCTCCCTCTGACATTTATATAAACCCAGCTAACCTCCACACCACCACCATTTCAGAAGTCTCAACTAAAAAGTATGGATTTCTCTAGCTCCCTGCCTCCCTCACCTTCTCCATTATACACCTCCCCCTTCATCCCCAACTCCTCCTTCCCCTCCGCCTCTCCATACATCTCTCCTTCCCCCAGCCTGGCCTCAACCGCTCTCTTCTGCTCCCTCCTGTCCCTCCTGGCTCTCCTGGGCATTGGGGGGAACCTCTACACCATGGGTCTCCTCATCAGACGCAGGAGAGGCAGAAGGAGGCGAGGATGTTCTAGCAACTGTTTAGGAGGGAGAGGAGTACCGTTACCATCCTGCCTCTCCTCCTCTCCCCCCTCCCTCTCCCCTTCCTCCTCTCCCACCTCCTCCTCCTCTTCCTCCACCTCCCTCCATCTCCAGGTGCTGAGTCTAGCTCTGGCGGACCTCCTCTACCTCTTCACAGCTCCCTTCATCGTGTACGACAGCCTGGCGGCTGACTGGGCATTTGGGGAGCTGGGCTGTCGCCTCCTCTTCAGCCTGGACCTGATCACCCTGCATGCCTCCATCTACACCCTCACCGCCATGAGTCTGGACCGCTATCGGGCTGTGGCCAACCCCCTGGCCACCTCGTCCTCCCCCTCCTCTGGGCTGCTCCGTGTGGGCCTAGCCTGGGGCCTGGCAGTGGCCCTCAGCCTGCCCATGATGATCACCCTCCACCTGGAGGACGGAGACGACGGACAGCTGTGTGTCCCTGCCTGGGACGAGCAGAGCTCCAAAGTGTATATGAGCGTGCTGTTCTGTACCAGTATGATAGGGCCGGGGCTGGCCATCGGGGCTCTGTATGCTACTCTGGGCCGTCTCTACTGGGTGTCCCAGACCCGGCCCTGGGACAGTGGTAGTGGGGGTAGCACGTCCTACCCTCCGCGGGCCCCAAGGCCCAAGGTCCTGCTCCTCATCCTGGGGATAGTTCTGGCCTTCTGGGCCTGTTTCTTGCCCTTCTGGGTGTGGCAGCTGCTGCCGCTATACCGGCCCGACATGCTGCGGACAGTACCGGTGGGTACCCAGGTGACGGTGAACCGGATCCTAACGGGGCTGACGTACGGGAACTCTTGCGTGAACCCATTCTTCTACACGCTGCTCACAGGGGGGAAACGACGGAGGAACAGGCAGGCACCGACGTCAGCGAATCAGCTCTGCCGCAAGAGCAGTCCGCAGTAGTGTTCGTGACAACACAGACAGTCCGGTATAATAGACTGCTCTGGGGGCTGGTGGGGGGCTGCTTACAAACTGTCCGATTCAAACACCCCCGTCTCCCCCTGAAATATCAAAGGGCATTTCACTGTGTGATTGTTACTCCATAAGGACTATACCAAAGACAGCACTTTGTATGCACGTTTGTGACTGGACCATATTTCCTATTTGGAGATTAAAAATGTGACGGGCTGAGCGAAAATACCTAAGCTTCAAAACTTGAGAAATATCTCATTGATTGTATGAATTCACAAAAATACATCCACATACGGGCCATGAGTGGAGTATGACAACAGGGAAGCAGCGTTTGTGTGTTATGTTATCATTTAGTGGACCCGCGCATTTCCAGTAAAATGACACACTTCTATCAGTCTGGAATGCCATCAAAGAAAATGTTTTGCTTTTGAACAGCAACTGATTGTCACTGGCCATGACATATTTGGAGATTTTTCTTTAAAAAGTTGTTTATTGACACAGAGAATGATGTTTGAGGGGGTAGAGAGGACCTCGTTTCATGGACCCTTAAAGTTTGATATGCACCCCTAAAGTCAGAACTTTTTTTATTAGCAATACCTGCATGGTGGGTTTGGACTTATTTTGTAATGAACTCTGCAATGCTTTGCATGGTGACGATGACGCCTGTATTTATATCCAGTTTGGTGTGTATAATATGATATAATATATCAAATAAAAACATGCTTTATATACTAGAGTCTATGTCACAGGTTTTTTGTTCCCTAGAGGAGAGGATGTGTTCCTTCTGACCCCTCAGAAAAGGACACAACATAACTGAAAACACAGATCTCATACCCACGGTTTTATGGTATTTATGACAATAGCAGACGAGGGGAGAGAAAGAGGGACGGCCAGAGAGAGTGAGCAAAGAGATGTAGAGGGAAGGAGGGGAACAGAAGGCGAGAAGAAGGAGCGACAGAAAAAGAGAGAAAAAAGCAGAGAAGGACAGGCCAAGAAGAAAGTGCTGAGTGGAAAAATCCCTGGATTTGAGTTTGCACTCATACTTTTATTTGTGTGTCTGTGTCAGCGTGTCTGTAAGTCTCTCAGGTCTTCCCCTTCCCTGTGTGTGTTCGTTGGGCAGCCTCTCTCTCTGTGTCTCCTTGTAGCAACAGCGTGTCTGTCTGTGTCTGACTCAAACACTGACTGTACTGTACACCCAACAAAACCCTGTGGCTCTTTGATGCAGATGAGCAAATATTGTTGTTTGACAGAGAGGAGTGAGGTTGGGGGGATAGGGGGCTGGGTGGGGGGGATAGGGGACTGGGTGGGGGGGATAGGGGGCTGGGTGGGGGGGATAGGGGACTGGGTGGGGGTAATAGGAGGCTAGGTGGTGGGAGGGTTAGGGTCTGGGTGGTGGGAGGGATAGGGTCTGGGTGGTGGAGGTGTACATATGTGAAGGAGTTTGTTTAGAAGTATTGCGTGCGTGCATTTAAGAGAGGGGAGAAGAACAATGGACTTGTTGATGCATGTCACGCTACTAATCAGTGGGAATAGGGGACAGGTGTGTGTAATGAAAGTTCCGGAGGGATCCGTGACAGTATCTATACCCCCCCACCCCCCCGACGTGCTGCACCAGCAGCGCAACGACACCGGCTTCGAGGACGATCACAGGAACGCAGTGCGGGTCGTTCAGGGCTCGATGCAGCTGCCGAAGTTGCGGCGGCGTCGGATGGACCAGTAGCAGTAGCGTCGGACGGACCAGTAGCAGTAGCGTCGGACGGACCAGTAGCAGTAGCGTCGGACGGACCAGTAGCAGTAGCGTCGGACGGACCAGTAGCAGTAGCGTCGGACGGACCAGTAGCAGTAGCGTCGGACGGACCAGTAGCAGTAGCGTCGGACGGACCAGTAGCAGTAGCGTCGGACGGACCAGTAGCAGTAGCGTCGGACGGACCAGTAGCAGTAGCGTCGGACGGACCAGTAGCAGTAGCGTCGGACGGACCGGTTTTGGCGGCGTCGGACGGTCCAGTTGTGGCTGCTGAAGTGGCATCGTTGGACGGACCCGTTATGGCGACGTCGGACGGCCCAGTTGCAGCTGCCGAAGTTTCAACCCTGTGTTTTTGTTACGTATTTGTTTGGTCTTCCTCCCTGTGCCCTTACAGGGCACGCCGTAATATGGGCTTAATAAAAAAAACTATTACGCATTCCTGCACCTGTCTCCCAAATCTCTTCATACCAACGTGACAATAATAATCAAACTAAATTATATAGAGATACCATGTAGCATACCTTTTAAAAATACAGTGCATTCGGAAAGTATTCAGACCCCTTGACTTTTTCCACATTTTGCTACGTTACAGCCTTATTCTAAAATTGATAAATGTAAAAATCTTCATCAATCTACACACAATACCCCATAATGACAAAGCAAAAAAATATATATATACATTTTTGCCAATTTATAAAAAAACAAACAGAAATATCACATTTACATAAGTATTCAGACTCTTTACTCAATACTTTGTTGAAGCACCTTTGGAAGAGATTACAGCCTCGAGTCTTCTTAGGTATGACACTACAAGCATGGCACACCTGTATTTGGGGAGTTTCTTACATTATTTTCTGCAGATCCTCTCAAGCTCTGTCAGGTTGGATGAGGAGTGTCGCTGCACAGCTATTGTCAGGTCTCTCCAGAGATTTTGGATCAGGTTTAAGTCCACTCAAGGACATTCAGAGACTTGTCCCAAAGCCACTCCAGTGTTTTCTTAGCTGTGTGCTTAGGGTCGCTACTCCTGTTGGAAGGTGAACCTCAGTCTGAGGTCCTGAGTGCTCTGGAGCAGGTTTTCATCAAGGATCTCTCTGTACTTTGATCCGTTCATCTTTCCCTCGATCCTGACTAGTCTTCCAGTCCCTGCCGCTGAAAAACACCCCCAAAGCATGATGCTGCCACCACCATGCTTCATCGTAGGGATGGTGCTAGGTTTCCTCCAGATGTGATGCTAAGCATTCAGGCCAAAGAGTTCAATCTTGGTTTCATCAGACCAGTGACTCATGGTCTGAGTCTTTAGGTGCCTTTTGGCAAACTCCAAGTGGGTTGTCATGTGCCTTTTACTGAGGAGTGGCTTCCTTCTGGCCACTCTACCATAAAGGCCTGATTGGTGGAGTGTTGCAGAGATGGTTGTCCTTCTGGAAGGTTCTCCCATCTCCACAGAGGAACTCTGGAGCTCTGTCAGAGTGACCATTGGGTTCTTGGTCACCTCCCTGACCAAGGCCCTTCTCCCCAGATTGCTCAGTTTGGCTAGACGGCCAGCTCTACTCTAAGCTTACTCTAAACTTCTTCCATTTAAGAATGATGGAGGCCACTGTGTTCTTGGGGACCTTCAACACTGCAGACATTTTTTGGTTCCCTTCCCCAGACCGGTGCTTCGACAGAATCCTGTCTTGGAGCTCTATGGTCAATTCCTTCGACCTCATGGCTTGGTTTTTGCTCTGACATGCACTGTAAACTGTGGGACCTTATATAGACAGGTGTGTGCCTTTCCAAATCATGTCCCATCAATTGAATTTACCACAGGTGGACTCCAATCAAGTTGTAGAAACATCTCAAGGACGATCAATGGAAACAGGATGCACCTGAGCTCAATTTCAAGTCTCATAGCCAAGGGTGTGAATACTTTTGTTTTCGCTTTGTAGTTATGGGGTATTGTGTGTAGATTCAAGATGATTTTGTTTTATTTCATCCATTTTAGAAAAGGGCTGAAAATGAAATACAGAAATCTCATTTAGATAAGTATTCACACTCCAGAGAAAATACTTTATAGAAGAACCTTTGTCAGTGATTACAGCTGTGAGTCTAACTGGGTAAGTCTCTAAGAGCTTTGCATACCTGGATTGTACAACATTTGCCCATTATTCTTTTCAATATTCTTCAAGCTCTGTCAAATTGGTTGTTGATCATCGTGAGACAACCATTTTCAAGTCTTGCCATAGATTTTCAAGTAGATTTAAGTCAAAACTATAAATCGGTCACTGATAAACATTCCGTCTTTTTGGTAAGCAACTCCAGTGTAGATTTGGCCTTGTGTTTCAGGTTATTGTCCTGCTGAAAGGTGAATTCCACACCCTGATCTGTTTCACCTGTCCTTGTGATTGTCTCCACCCCTCCAGGTGTCGCTTATTTTCCCTGGTGTATTTATCCCTGTGATTCCTGTCTCTCTGTGCCAGTTCGTCTTGTATGTTAGTCAAGTCAACCAGCGTGTTTTCCCGTACTCCTGCTTCTATTCTCTTTTTGCCAGTCCTCCTGGTTTTGACCCTTGCCTGTTTTCTGGATTCCATACCCGCCTGCCTGACCTCGAGCCTGCCTACCACTCTGTACCTCCTGGACTCTGAACTGGTTTTGACTTGTCCACGACCATTCTCTTGCCTACCCCTTTTGGATTGATTAATAAATATCAAAGATTCAAACCAGCTGCCTCCCGTGTCGGCATCTGGGTCTCGCCTTGTGCCCTTATAGTGGAAAGCAGTCTGAACCAGGTTTTCCTCTAGGATTTTGCCTGTGCTGAGCTCTATTCCTTACATTTTGTATCCTAAAAAACTTGTCATTCCTTAATGATTACAAGCATTATCATAACATGATGCAGCCACCACTATGCTTGAAGATATGGAGAGTGGTACTCTGTAATGTGTTGTATTAGATTTGCCCCACACGTAACACTTTGCCTTCTGGACAAAAAGTTAATTGCTTAGCCACATTTTTAGCAGTATTACTTTAGTGCCTTGTTGCAAACAGGATGCATGTTTTGGAATATTTGTATTCTGTACAGGCTTCCTTCTTTTTACTCTGTCAATTAGGTTAGTATTGTGGAATAACTACAATGTTGTTGATCCATCCTCAGTTTTCTCCTATCACAGCCATTAAAATCAGCAACTGTTTTAAAAATCACCATTGGCCTTATGGTGAAATCCCTGAGCCGTTTCCTTCCTCGCTGGAAACTGAGTTAGGAAGGATACCTGTATTTTTGTAGTGACTGGGTGTATTGATACACCATCCAAACTGTGATTAATAACTTCACCATGCTCAAAAGAATATTCAATGTCTTTTTTGTTTTATTTTTTTTACCCATATACCAATAGGTGCCCTTCTTTGTGAAGCATTGGAAAACCTCCCAGGTCTTTGTGGTTGAATCTATGTTTGAAATTCACTGCTCGACTGAGGGTCCTTACAGATAATTGTATGTGTGGGGTACAGAGATGAGGTAGTCATTCAAAAATCATGTCAAACACTATTATTCCATGTAACTTATTATGTGACTTGTTAAGCACATTTTTACTCCTTGAACTTATTTAGGCTTGCCATAAAGGGGTTGACAACTTAATGGCACAAGACATGTCAGCTTTTTATTTTAATTCACTTGTAAACATTTTAAAATATATAATTCCACTTTGACATTATAGGGTATTTTTTTTAAATACAGGCTGTAACACAACATGTAGAAAAAGTCAAGGGGTGTGAATACTTTCTGAAGGCATTTTCTAAGAAAATGTACTTCCTTCCCGTGTTTTGTGCTGCTGGGATGGTGCAAAACTAGGCTGGCTATACTGTATTACACACAGCAATGGATAGGCTATCCCAATCATCAGCCCTGGCCTGCCCTGCTCTTGCTGATGTAGACATAAAGCCTTTTGTGCTGTCTAACCAATGGCTGTGATGTGTACAGTGGCACTTCAGGAGGCGAGTCAAAGGCTTCTTCCGGAAAAAATGTTATTTGTAAAAAAAAAAAAATTCAATATCTGTGCGCACGGACTAGGCCTCCTGATGTTCTGTTCCGTTTAGGAGGGAGAGCGCGAAGACGAGAAGGAGGACTGGAGTTAAGCTTGCTACAGCTATAATTTATTTTAAATGAAAACAAAATATTTTGTTGACCATAGTGAAGCTATTTGTCGGAGCTATTGACCTCACAATAAGCCAGATTTGACTAATTTACATAATTTACATTACTATGAAGCGGCAGCATGGACAGTGCATGGGTGCTGAAATGCTATTTCGAGAAGGCCTAATTAATTTAAACAGTCTTGATTTTAATTTGACTTTAGGCTACTAAAGAAAATAGCTAAAGCATAGGCCTACCTCTTGTTAGCTTTTGTGGACCTTATTATATACAGCGATCTATAACGACACTTTAGTTTGCAATACTTTATGCTTTAAACAAACTGTAAAATGCCGGGGAAAGTTGTGACTATGATGCATATGGGATATCTTTGGTTTGTCTCTACGACATCAGAGGATGCACTACAACCTATTGCCGAGGAGACAAAAATGTTACTTTGAAGTAATGTGTAATTCTGTCACTATTAATTGACGTCTAAAATGTCAACAGGCTATTAAACAATACACTAACTCTAAATTAGCAAGCTGGGTAGCCTAAGAAAGAAAAATAATAATTTGGGCTATATTATTATTATTTATTTGACCATTATTTAACCAGGGGAAACCCATTGAGACCAGGGTTTCATTTTGAAGGTTTCCCTGGGAACAATAATGTCAGGACTCCTACCGAAGGTGGCTCCCCTCCCTGTTCGGGTGGCGCTCGGCGTTCGTCGTCACCGGCCTACTAGCTGCCACAGATTTTTTTCCTCCCCCTCCTTGTCTGTTTATTAGTTACACCTGTTTGTAATTAGGTTTATTAGTTGGGCTTTATTACCCAGCCGGCCCTGCTGGGTGTGCGGGATTGTTTGATGTGTACTGTCGTACACGCCTGTAGCCACGGTTGTTCGTGTACGTTGGTTATTTTCGGAACTGTTTAGTTCCCCTGTGTTTTGGGGCATTTGTTTTAAGTGGCGTCGTTTTCACCTATGTGGTGATTAAAGTAGTAACGCTACTCTGAACTTTCTGTCTCCTGCGTCTGACTTCTTCCTCCACTACACCCCGGGCATTACAAATAAATCAACATAATCAGAATCAAAACAACACAATCAATTTACAATTTCACATTTCAACAAATCAAATTCAAAAGCAGCAGATAAAATTACACATCAATCAAAACAAGTGCATTTCTCCTTCACCACATTCCTCATGAAAGTCCCAACCTGACCCTTCGAGACCAGAGAGTCAAGCCTCAAAGTGGGCTGCATGTCATTCCATGCGCTAAGGGCACAATAACTAAAGGCAATCTTCCTGAACTCTGTGGAGACCAGAGGAACCTCTAGAACTATTCAGTCTTGAGAGCGAGTCTGGTGGCTTTATTTCCAATTAAGAAGTGAGGTAGCTAGGGAGTTTCTGGAGAACTGTTTTATATACAAATAGCAGCCAATGTTGGGCCCTTTTGGTAGTCAGAGACTCCCAGCCAACAGAATTTTATAAAAGGCAATGATGTGTACGAAAATATTGTCCAGTGATATAGCTAAAGCCACCATTTAAGAAATCAATTGTGAAGCATTTGTGACATGCTACAGGCTGGCAGGAGAGCTCAGCATTTCAACTACAGGACTTTAACAACATGCCTATATATTTTGCATTTAGGCTATAAACAATTACCTTATTTTTTACTTAGAATTAAATAATAATGAAATGAAAAATGTCTTATTAGGCTATAGAGTCATTCTACAATGCCTTTGAATTCACTTTTAGAAACATGAGTTTGGCCAGTCTTTGGTTTGAGGATCATGCGGTGAGCCATGCATGCCTAGTTGTTAATTTAGCCTAACAGATGTTCTTATATTCCCATGCCCTAATCACAGTAAACACACATCTATTTTGTGATAACAACATCATGGAATATAATAGAATACATTTGTAAATGTACAAGTGCATATACTGTAGGCCTACCTGATGATATTACATGAATTCTTGAATTCATGTATGATCAGATACTTCAGATGTAACTGGTTCTGTTGCGTTCCATTTTTACAGTTGATGGACAACTTTAGCACTGTTCCAAACTTAGACTATACTCTTTTTTAAAGTCTAGTTTCTCAGACCGCAAATAAGATGATAGATTCATGCCGTGCTTTTATTATTATGGAGATCTTCTCACCCTTGTCAACGGTGGTCTGCCAATCACAACTTTCTGCCACTTTGCCATGTAATGCTTACAAAATAAAAAACAGTTTCTAAAACTGCATCTAAGGCTCTGGTCTGTCCTAGGAGTGAGGGTAAACGGTAGACATGTTCTCTGCTATCTACATTGTTTTAATTGTTATTATGGGTATAGTGGAGGGTCACTTGTTTTTTTTAAAGCGTTCAGGGAGGGTCGGGTAAAAATATATTTTATTGAAGGAGGGCCATCCATTTTCAGGTCCGATTTTCTTCAGTTATCATTCATTATAAATAACGTACAGTCCCTAAAAGTTTTCTCGGTTACTATTCAGAAAGGCCTAAATGAAGGGGAATCTCAAATCCGCAGAGAGAGTGGACCTACACAGGGGGTAAGGAGGGAGCTGGTAAGTCCTGTAACTAAGAGACATATTGGTAACACCTGACCCCTAAAACACTGATGATGAGAAACATTAGTGAGCAGTAGCTCGTTGGATTGGTTGGCTGATGGGCAAACGCCCTTTTCCAGGGTACTTTTATCAACATACACAGCAACAACACCCTCTGGAGACCAATTAAAGTTAGTTTTGACAGATCGCTATCCACGATAAGTCTCCAATAATTATGTGATGTCAACAAATTACGCATTCACTTTCATGGCGATATGGGTGAACTGTGGAAATTCTTGTGGACTTCAGAACTGTTCTAGCCATCTGAATGTGCGTCCTGGCCGTTCTGTCTGTATGGTTGGGAGCCTCTCCTGAAGTCTCGGGGTTTGCCGCCATGTGTTTCCATTTACCTGGCTTACCTCGGAGCGTGACGTTCCCACCGCAGTTATTACCCAGCGCCCTGTGCGCCCTGTGGGGGGTGCTTCTTCTGTGAAGTTAATGCAATAGCCATCCACCTTGAGACCCTTACTGTCACAGACAACTAGTCGGTCTCAGAGACCTTCTTAGTCCAACTGGGCTCTCGGACTAGACGTTATAGTAGAGATACAGCATATATGACAGACAGAGACGCTGTACAAAGAAAAACATATTGGCACGTTCTTGGGACGAATGTAGGGTTCATGTGGGAATGTGTTCCACGGATCACAAACTTACAGCAAAATGACAGAAATGGAGGGTTAAACTGAAGCTCATCCAAAACAGACATTTCACTCCATTTTCGCCATTGGGGATTTGACAGTACTGGCAGTGGAGTTGGTCGTTGAATATTGCCCGCCTCAGGCATATTGGACAGGCCGTGGGTGTCAGTGTATTCTCATACTCCATATATCAGATGATTAAGTTATCCCTCACGTCTGCTGGGATGACTGAGTGTTTGATAAACTTCAAACACGTTGTGTTTATTCAACCCAACCAAACCGGCGGAAAATATTGCCTCAGTCGGAGGCTTAGCCAATCCATAAACTGTGGGTTTGTGTTGGTGGTAACCAGCGCCTGCAGGTCGGGTCCAACCATAACTTCTGCCTCCTGCTCTCCACAGAAAAGTCTTATTTCACACCGAGACGGGTGTCTTTGTCCTCCTATCCTCTCGTCCGCAGGGAGAGCAAGAAGACAAATATTTTCTTTCAGGAGCGTCGCTCTGTTACCTGAGAGTTTCATAAATCCAGCACGTCTATTTCCTGGAACTGTTGAGTGTCTTTCCATCCCCTCGCCCCTCCGCCCCACCCTCCAGACCCTTCTCTCAGCCAGTGTTTGGGCCTGGAGCAGGTGCCCCTCCCCTGGGCAGCCTGCTCAGGAAAGGCTCCTGCTGTGCAGACGAGACTGGGCCGCAGCCCGGGCCAAGCTCATGCTGTGAGGGGTATAAGAGGCTCCCTTCTATCCAGACACACACAAAAAAGATTTGCCTTGCACTCCTCCTCCTCTCTCGCTCTGTTTCTCTCCAAAATGCAATCTTCCCATCTGTTTTCCCTCTCTCAAATCACTTTCTTTCTCTACTTCGCAAGTCGCTCTGTTTCCCTCTCTCTCTGCCTCCCTGTCCCTTCTCTCACCCCATATGACTTTATAAAGGTTACAGACCAAAGCACGTCCATCAATCCTGGAAAATTATGAAAAACATGACTACTAAAAAAAGGTTTAACTCTTTACTCAAGCTATCATAATAAGCAGTAAGAGTTACTGTAGTTACTCATGCCCTGTAGGCCAAGCTGTGTGAGTTACTCATGTCAGTGTAGTTACTCATGTCCTGTAGGCCAAGCTGTGTGAGTTACTCATGTCAGTGTAGTTACTCATGTCCTGTAGGCCAAGCTGTGTGAGTTACTCATGTCAGTGTAGTTACTCATGTCCTGTAGGCCAAGCTGTGTGAGTTACTCATGTCAGTGTAGTTACTCATGTCCTGTAGGCCAAGCTGTGTGAGTTACTCATGTCAGTGTAGTTACTCATGTCCTGTAGGCCAAGCTGTGTGAGCAAAGAAACTGAATTTATGGAGCATCACAACCAGTCACAACTGACACATGGTTACTTACTACATCATTTAATGTGGTAACAACATTTATCAAAGTATGAGGGTAGGGTTTATTTTAGCGAATGCAATCGAAAACCTGTTCAAAACTCCCCTACTCGTAATTGCTGGTTTGACAGCAAACACTTAAACCAGGGAACAGACAGAGTCTCTTTGTTCACCCTATGGCACCCCCACCATGAGGAACCCTCCTCCCCGCCACGTCCCCTGTCTTCACACTTCTGTGTCAGCCGCCAACATCAGGCGAGACCCAGGCTTGCGTGCCTTGAAGGCTGGAGGTTACATAAACCTACATAGGCACTGCAGTTCGCACATGGGCTCTTACTAGTAAAGACTGTAAATATGACATGTCTCTCCATCCTTCTCCAGGGCTTGACATTAACGCGTGTAAAAAAAATTAGTAAAAAGCAAGTTGGACAAGAAGAATATAGATTTGAGATGTCCGAATGGACAAGTAAAACAATCACACAAAAAACATTGCAATATCAAACAATTACAATTGGATCAGAGTTGGATCATTGTCCCTCCTGAATGCGATATATTGCTGTTCTCCCAATTTCTGAAGACTGCATCCAGTAGGATTGTATTGAATTGACAGGTAGAAGCAGTCTTTCAATCATCTCGGGTTGTGAGCTTTTGAGAACAAAGCAAAGAGCTGTGTGTAGCAGTGTGTGCACGTGTTGATATTCGGTGCTAATTAGTGAGTTATTTACACAGGTAACGCACATTTTGGTCAGCAAACAGGGTTTGTACAGTCATGAAAATCCTGGAAAAGTCATGGTGTGCAGCTGTGTGCATCACCTGCATGTGTGCCAGTGTGAGTCGGCCAGAGAAGAGAGAGACATTGCAGCAGGTAGGCCTAGCCTATAAAATAATGATAAACAGACTAATTAGATAACTACATAACAACTAACTACATATCGTGTAGCCTGGCTAGTTATCTCGGCAGTTATCTATTTAACATTATCATGTATTAATGTCACAGGTACTCAAACTGCAAATGACCGACAAGCAATTGATGAACTGGTGCCTTAAAGCTGGAATCCGTAAGGCGGCGTCCGTAAAAAAATGTAACATGCTGTGTGACGCTCCTCAGCTTATCAACAAAAATGATAGGAACGGTGGAAGGGCGGCCATTGGAGCCGTTTCCCCCTACTGCAGATTCCATCTTTAATAAACCAATGCCACATACTCCTGTAGAGACCAACCATCTCTACAGCGCTGAATATTGGGAGCTGAAAAATAAATCTGTGTGGAAAGCTGGAATTCCCCTCTGTTCAACATTGGCTATGTCATTCTAACAACTTTAAAATATATTCTTAGAATAGCCTAGTTGACAAATACCTCCCATGCTGTCAATAGATCTCCACTGAAACCAGAATATTTGAGCCTTACAAGGTTATAGATAAACACGTCTTAGTTACCTTGCTTTGAATTAGCCTAATAAATCCATTTGATCCCTGATTCATTGAATGAGTAAATTATTTTATAAAGAAATATAAAGTATTTGGTTGTACAGTTGTGGCCAAAAGTTTTGAGAATGACACAAATATTAATTTTCAGTCTGCTGCCTCAGTTTGTATGATGGCAATTTGCATATACTCCAGAATGTTATGAAGAGTGATCAGATGAATTGCAAAGTCCCTCTTTGCCATGCAAATGAACTGAATCCCCCAAAAACATTTCCACTGCATTTCAGCCCTGCCATAAAAGGACCAGCTGACATGTCAGTGATTCTCTCGTTAACACAGGTGTGAGTGTTGACGAGGACATGGTTGGAGATCACTCTGTCATGCTGATTGAGTTCAAATAACAGACTGGAAGCTTCAAAAGGAGGGTGGTTCTTGGAATCATTGTTCTTCCTCTGTCAATCATGGTTACCTGCAAGGAAACACGTGCCGTCATCATTGCTTTGCACAAAAAGGTCTTCACAGGCAAGGATATTGCTGCCAGTAAGATTGTGCCTAAATCAACCATTTACTGGATCATCAAGAACTTCAAGGAGAGCGGTTCAATTGTTGTGAAGAAGGCTTCAGGGCTCCCAAGAAAGTCCAGCAAGCGCCAGGACCGTCTCCTAAAGTTGATTCAGCTGCGGGATCGGGGCACCACCAGTACAGAGCTTGCTCAAGAATGGCAGCAGGAAGGTGTGAGTGCATCTGCACGCACAGTGAGGCGAAGACTTTTGGAGGATGGCCTGGTGTCAAGAAGGGCAGCAAAGAAGCCACTTCTCTCCAGGAAAAACATCAGGGACAGACTGATATTCTGCAAAAGGTACAGGGATTGGACTGCTGAGGACTGGGGTAAAGTCATTTTCTCTGATGAATCCCCTTTCCGATTGTTTGGGGCATCCGGAAAAAAGCTTGTCCGGAGAAGACAAGGTGAGCGCTACCATCAGTCCTGTGTCATGCCAACAGTAAAGCATCCTGAGACCATTCATGTGTGGGGTTGCTTCTCAGCCAAGGGAGTGGGCTCACTTACAATTTTGCCTAAGAACACAGCCATGAATAAAGAATGGTACCAACACATCCTCCGAGAGTAACTTCTCCCAACCATCCAGAAACAGTTTGGTGACGAACAATGCCTTTTCCAGCATGATGGAGCACCTTGCCATAAGGCAAAAGTGATAACGAAGTGGCTCGGGGAACAAAACATCGATATTTTGGGTCCATGGCCAGGAAACTTCCCAGACCTTAATCCCATTGAGAACTTGTGGTCAATCCTCAAGAGGCGGGTGGACAAACAAAAACCCACTGATTCTGACAAACTCCAAGCATTGATTATGCAAGAATGGGCTGCCATCAGTCAGGATGTGGCCCAGAAGTTAATTGACAGCATGCCAGGGTGGAATGCAGAGGTCTTGAAAAAGAAGGGTCAACACTGCAAATATTCTTTGCATCAACTTCATGTAATTGTCAATAAAAGCCTTTGACACTTATGAAATGCTTGTAATTATACTTCAGTATTCCATAGTAACATCTGACATAAATATCTAAAGACACTGAAGCAGCAAACGTTGTGAAAATTAATATTTGTGTCATTCTCAAAACTTTTGGCCACAACTGTAATTATAGGCTTAATGATGCAATATTTTATAGGCTATGAAGGGTGGCCAACCATCCCCCAGGAGAGCCTTAAAGATGGAATCCGCAGTAGGGGCAAACAGCGCCACTGGCCACTGTCGTGGCAATTTCCTGTATTACCAAATGATGAGAGAGCAAACCACACACCAGTCAGTTATACTCAAACTTTACCTTTAATAATAATTAAGCTTTTGCAATAGCATTTGACTTTCAACATTTTAGTATCTCTAATGAAAAGTTGAGAGAGGCCAACATAATGGCAACTGAGATCTTTTATAGCAAAGATCCACCCCCTAGTCGACATGACAAACCACAGATAATAGGAACTGTTCACAAAGAAAGACTTTTACTTGAGAGAGAAGTATCCCATAGCTAGACAGCATTCGCTATCAATTATCGTTCAGTTTGGTCTCCTAAACAAGGTTCTTATCTCGTTCTTGGTACTTCATAGTACTAAATAAAACATTACCTCATCCAATGGCATATATCAAATGTCAATTCTAGATACTCCCATCTCAAATACACCCCCTCCTTGACAAGCTCACTGAAGACAGTGAGCCTCTTAGGTCATATACTAGGTCAAGATAAGGGCAACATCAAAGGGGTAATACAATGTTTACAGACACTGCCATACTCCTCCCCCCAATGACAAAAGGAGGGAGTGACTGGCGTACAGACATTGTATGAGATAACTAACTGGTTCCCCATTAATCACGCCATCCCTTCACATATTTTAGGAATAGTTATAGACACATTCCCATAAGAAGACAATGTTCCATTCTGTCCTCCTCCCCTTCTGATATTCTGCATAGCACCACATGGTTTAACAGATACATTGACATATGAAGACAAGCCTGACCTCTCCCCTCTCTGGGCCCCAAGTGACTAAGCCCTAGCTGAGAAGTGCAACTGCCAACCCTATAGTCCAAAGGGAAACATTCTAATGACAAGTATCTCATAAGCATATGATGAAAATAAAACATCTTATCTATGTTACCCAACTAATTCTGATTCATCCCCAACATTCCCCTTTCAAGGGACTCCGTCCCTTCTGAAGAATCAGAACAGTAACATGGTACCTTACTAACAGTAGTTGCAGAGTATATGAAAAAATAAAAAAATACATACTCAAAATTTAATGATAATAGGGAATCAAATCCCTTCAGAAACTAAGTTTACAACCTTTATACCACAAGACAGACTTGCACAAGTTTAATCACACAGAATAATACATTTGTTGAGTAAAATAAAAAATAACAGAACATAAATGCTCCCTAAATTACAGGAGAACCAGTGTCTAAACACAGGCCTCATCACAACATATAGGACAGTCATCCCTCTGAGTCCTCATGCTCAGAATTGGGTTCCCCGCTATCAGAGATATAGTTAGGAATAGGGAATAGGTCAGGGAAATCATTCATATACTGTGAACCCTCTATCTACACTGTCCAGTGAGAATATTTCACTGTGTTCACCTGATTGTCGTCCATCAATCTCAGATTCTTCATCTACACCTACTTAATTTGCAAGCAAGGGCATAGTAAGAACAACATCAACCACTTTATTAAACAATTTCTTCACACAAATGATAATTAGCAACAGAGCAATCAGTAATATTAGACCATAGATGCACCAGTGGAAAATAGTCGCTCCCCAAGCACCAAACACTGACTGAACCCATCCTAAAGGATTCCAGTCGATGTCAGGCTGGTGTTCCCTTTCGAGAACACCACTAAGCTCTTTCAAATGTTCCACTACAATAGTCAAATTGTCATCTCCCTGGGGTATGAATGTACAGCAGTGATCTCCTATAATTTGACACACCCCTCCTTCACGTGCTAGCAACATGTCAAGTGCCACCCTATTTTGTGTTGCCATGAGTCGAGTGGCTTGCAACTCTGGTCTTATCATAGAAAACCCTGCAGTGGTCAAATTTACCAGGGATTCCAAATGATATCCTAGCCTATCCAACTCATGTGCATTCTCCGATGCCCCATACCAGGGGAATAAACCACGCCAGAACTTTTCCAATTTCGAGGATCGTCGCGAGTCACTGGGGACATAATTGGATTGCGAGATGTCCCTCTTAATTAGTCTTAACCTGCTTGGAATGGAGGAATTCGTTTTTTTGCATTACCACAAGGGATATGTTTAGTTTACCAAAAATACAGCACCCTGTCCAATTTGTGGGTAGGTAGAGATAGGCTTTATCACCACAGATCCAATAATGATCAGTAAATGTTGCCGAGCCAAATTGATGAGAACGATAGTCAGTTTCCGCATCAATAATGGTATGCCCCACCCCCAGTCTAATGGGGTTTCCAGAGCTGCATGTTCCCTTCTTCCAGCTACATCCTATTGGGAAAACACTATAATTGACTCATGTTGACATTCCCAGATAGGATTCATTAAATTGTGGTATGGAAATATTGCTTGGGTTGTGACAATGACAGGTTCTGAATGGGGTTCGCCGGGGTTGGACTTGAATAGGTTCTGGTACACGGGATCTAGGTTCTAAGATGATTCTACTGCACCAATGTGAACAATCAAATCCCCCTCGTAAATCTTTTGTTGATGACAAATTACCATTAATGCATTTATCCCTCAGTGTTCTACCTAGTGAGGGTTGACCCCCTGTGTTCTCATTGGACAAGAGCACTTCTAGTGCACATAGTGTCATTAATGCTGACCTCTACTGAATACTGTAAGAATGGGGAGATCGCTGAATGTGGAAACAAGCTACATACATTACAGGAGGTATTTCCTAACATCAGTTCAGTCTTTACTGTATAGTTAAGCAGTGACCACCAAGTGTTTCCCTCGTGATTCCTACTGTGATGCTCATCCAGTGGATGCATCGACCTTCTTCTTCTTTCGATATGGGAGCGGCTATTGTTTGCTGGACTCCTATCCTGAGCCTGCCGTTGGCTCGAGCTGGAGTGGCTGTTATTTAAGTCCCGCCATGGGACTGAACGGTCATTAGTCGAGTCCGTACCATGTTGTCTTTCCAGGACCGGTTGTCCTTGAGTCACTGTCCATATGGCAACTGTAATGAGAAGGCTCAAGACAAGAGCAAGAAACATTATGTGTAGAGTCTGGGCCTGATCCTCCCATGGCCATATAGGCGGTGACTTCCGGCATCTCTGGTCCTCCATCCTCAGGGTCTGGTGGGCAGTATGGCACCTTCCTGCAGTGGCTGGCATGGATCCAAGTAGACCTCTCAGCTACGTGAACAGCAGTGGGGGTAATCAGCATCACCTGGTATGGTCCAGTCCACCTCTGCTGGTTCCAATGCTTTCGTCTCAGGTCTTTCCCCACCACCCAGTCACCTGGTTGCAGTTTGTGCAGGATCCCCACCAGAGGCTGGGGTAGAGACGCTTTCACCCTGGGGAAAATAGCCCTCAGAACATTGTTTAGAGCAGTTCAATAACTTACCATGTCATCGTCACAGCCCATCAGTGTCAGCTTGTTCTGTGGGAAGGGAGAATTAATCATCCTCATTGGTCTACCTGTCAGAACCTCATGAGGAGCCAATCCAGTGGTTCTGTGGGGCCACCCTCGCATGTACATCAGAGCCAGGGGCATCACAGTGACCCAAGAAAGCCCTGTCTCTGCCATAAGCTTCACCATCTTAGATTTTAGAGTTTGATTAGCGCGTTCAACTAAACCGCCAGATTGCGGCCTATAGCTACAATGGGTCCTGAGGTCTTTCTGCAGACAAGTTCTGTATCACCAGGTTTACAAAGTGGGAGCCATTGTCGCTGGTTAATTTAGATGGTAACCCCCACCTTGGGATGATCTCCCTAAGGAGATTCTTGGCTACTGCTATAGTAGTGGAATGTCGACATGGGAAAGCCTCTACCCACTTGGAGAAGGCATCCACTATCACCAGACAATATTTGTAACCTTGACAAGGAGAGAGTTCAATAAATCCATCATTATGTGTTCAAATGGTCCTTCAGGGGTTGGATGAGCCGACAGTGACATCGGAATCCCTCTTCCCATGTTGTTAGTCATACAAATCACACATTTTGCACCAAATTGTTCAGCAAACACAGAAAACCCAGGTGCAAACCAAAATGTATTTACAAAATCAACAACTCCCCCCTTTGACACATGATCCCTACCATGTGACAACTTAGCTAAGTAGGAGAAACATGAACATGGTAAGACTGGTAGCCCAGCCGGGCCCAGCCAGAGTTTCTGCACCTGATCATATGTACATAGTCGTTTCCACTTCCTCAACTCAACAGGACCTACAGAGGATTGCAAGTCAGAGATATCAGTGAGAGAGAAGAGGTTATGATCAGGAAGTAAAGCCATCTGTAACACAGGTTCCTCCAAGGAGACAGCTACTGCCTTAGCTGCCAAGTCAGCCATAGCATTACCTTTGGAGACAGGGTCGGAAGAGTTAGCATGAGCAAGGCACTTACAAACAGCAATTTCAGAAGGGAGAAAAATAGCTTTTAGCAAGTTATCAACAAGTTTTGAATGAGAGATTGTCTTACCAGAGGAGGTCAGGAAGCCACGCTGTTTCCACAGAGTACCAAAATCATGTACCACACCAAAGGCATATCTGCTATCTGTATAGATAGTAGCAGACTGGCCTTTAGCTAATATGCAAGCTCTAGTGAGTGCAGAGAGTTCTGCTGCTCGAGCAGAAAGGTGGGTGGGTAATTTAGCACGTTCCAGTGTGGTTGAGGCAGTAGTAACCGCATACGCAACCAATGGTTCTCCTTTCTCAGAACGCTGAGCAGAGCCATCTACAAACAGTTCCAAATGTGCATTTTGCAAAGGGACATCAGTTAAATCCGACCTTGGTTTAGAGACAAGCTCCACCAGAGCAGCACAGTCATGCGGCTCTCCATCATCCTCGGTGGGCAACAAAGTAGCAGGATTTAACACAGTGCACCTCTTCAGGGTCACATGACACATTGTCAGAAGAACATTCTGATAATGGAGCAGTGGAGCTGGTGTTGGATGGGCCGTCTTTGCCTGTGAAATAAGAGCATGTACAGCATGAGGAACGTGTACAGTGAGTTCACACTAGGCAACAATGTCTGCACAAGCCGACACAGCTTCAGTAGCAGCAGCCACAGCTCTCAAACAACAAGCCAGACCTCTGGCCACACTGTCCAGCTGTTTGGAATAATACCCAACCGGGCACTGCTTTCCTCCATGTTCCTGTGTTAAAACAGATGACATAAAACCATTTTTCTCACAAACAAAGAGGTTAAAAGGTTTAGAATGGTCAGGGAGTCCCAAACAGGGAGAAGTAGTAATGAGTTGTTTCAGTCTGGTCAGAGCAGTCAGTCCCTCTGGTGTCCACTTAATTCTGTCAATCATAGCCATTTTGTGGCCATAAATAAGGTCAGCAAGCGGCTGCACCACCTCAGCATAGTCAGGTAACCACGCCCTACAATACCCTGCCATACCAGTCAATGACATCATGTGTCGTTTAGTAACCGGCTGTGGGACGGAGAGAATAGCCTGTATCCTCTCTTTACCCAGCTGCCTGCCATTGGGAGAGATGTCATGACCCAAATACCTCACTGTCTGTGAAACCAACTGTAACTTCTTCTTTGAAACTTTGTGGCCATTCTCAGCAAGAAATATCAACAAAGCCCGAGTATCAGTTCCACAAGTTTCCATTGAGCTGGAGCACAACAACAAATCATCCACATACTGAATCAGAGTGCTGCCCTCAGGGGGTATAAAACCCTCCAGATTTTGTGCTAAAGCTGCTGAAAGAATAGCGGCGGATTCCACGTAACCCATTGGAGCCACAGTCCACGTAAATCTCTTACCTAATAATGTGAAAGCAAACCAGAACTGAGATTCTGGTGCCACTGGAATACTGAAAAATGCATTTGTCAAATCTATCACAGAGAACCACTCTGCTGTGGGTGGTACCGCCCCCAACAGTGTAGTAACATTAGGAACCACCGGGGCACGGGCAAAAACTGCATCGTTCACAGGCCTTAAGTCCTGGACCAATCTCCAATCACCTGAAGGTTTTCTAACAGGCAAGATATGGGTGTTACAGGGTGATTCTGGACAGGGAATTAAAGCACCATTAGCTAACAGGGATGCATGAACAGGAATAATACCTGCTATTGCCTCCCTACTGAGTGGATACTGTGCTCTAGATGGGTGCCTGGTATCTTTAGGAGTGACCACCATTGGCTCAGCTCCCTTTATTCTCCCCAAATCATACTTGTCCCTTGCCCATAGGCGTTCAGGGACCCCTCTCAGGAGGGGTGAGTCTTCACTCAACAACATGATATTGGTAGAAAAGAAACCTGATCAACACCATGCACACCCCTCTCAGTTGGAGTTTCCCAACTGAGTGGGTAACAACTTGTCAGTGTGCTGGGTGAATAAGTTGACCCATCAGGGCACATCTCCCAGTCTGTAGCATTAACCAAGCTTTTCATCCACATTCCAGTATCCACCCATTCTACTCTGTCTGATTTTGCCAGGGACACGTGTGGTGCGCTATCCTCAAACAGGTAGAGCTCTTTCTGTGCAGGGATTAGATTAACCCCTAAAGCACAGAAATCACTGCTACAGTAGAAACCCTCACACTGCACTGACTCATCCTGTAATGTATCACACAGCCATTGTTTCTCATAATGGAGATCTCTTGTCAATGGTGAAAAATGGGAGGTGCAATGTAAGCCTGCTTCAGACATGAAACTGCCCTCGTGGCCCCAATGGGTTTTAGTCATTGAGAAAACACGAGCAATATTGGGCACCTCATCATCAACATCCCATGCATAATACAAGTCACAAAGCTCAGACATTAACATCAATTGCTCCCCCCCCTTTCTCCTCTTCCTCATGAATAACAGTTAAACCGGTTCGGCCACATGTTATGTTGATGCCAAGTTTACACAGGAGGTCCCTGCCCATCAGATTGACAGGACAGTGGTCGGAGTAGAGAAATTGATGTTGACAGTTCTCCTCACAAAAGGAGACAGGCATAGTTACCTGCTCTCTGAGTGGGAGGCCTGAAGCCCCTACAGTTTTGACTATTTCATTAGACATGGGAGGTTTTGTCATGGCCTTGCAGTTAATCACAGACATAGCAGCCCCAGTATCAACAAGAAATATTAGTGACTCACCATTGACGCAAGCCTCCACGGTTGGCTCTACTCTCGGAACGGTGTGACACTTTTTAAAAACAAATGCTCTTGTTGCTCTGTAGATTTTAGCACAACTGTCCCTGTCTCCTCATCATGTCAATACACCTCCTCCTGTCCCTGTCTCCTCATCATGTCAATACACCTCCTCCTGTCCCTGTCTTCTCATCATGTCAATACACCTCCTCCTGTCCCTGTCTCCTCATCATGTCAATACACCTCCTCCTGTCCCTGTCTTCTCATCATGTCAATACACCTCCTCCTGTCCCTGTCTTCTCATCATGTCAATACACCTCCTCCTGTCCCTGTCTTCTCATCATGTCAATACACCTCCTCCTGTCCCTGTCTTCTCATCATGTCAATACACCTCCTCCTGTCCCTGTCCTGGATTGTACAGGGTCGTCTGTGCCGGCGGCCCCGTCTGCCAGGCTCCAGGTTGTCCTCTGCCTGGAGGGACTCCTTGTGGGCCCCACTGTTGCTGTTGCTGGACCCCGTGAGGTGTCCCGACCTGCCATTGGTTGGGAGGTGGCTGCCACGGCTGTTGTTGGAATGGGGCTGTCCATGCATGTGCTCCTTTTCCTCCTCTTCTTGCCCCATCCCTTTGGGCCCCTCTTCTCGGTCCGCCTCTGCCTTTGTTCCTCTGTGCATTCGTTGTCTCGGAGCAGTCAGCAGCAAAATGACCCGGCTTCCCACAGTTGTAACACTTGCGCACTCCACCCCCTTGTCCTGTCCCTGCTGGGACTGCTCCCTGGTAAAACATCATCTGGGCAGCCTGTAGTTTCTGTGTCTTCACTTTTTCTTCCTTTATTTTTTCTTCCTTCTGAGTACTTTGTTGTCTCTCAGCATGCTTGCAGTGCTGTACCACCGTTGCTAATGGCTCAGTCTCCCAACTGATGCAGGTAGTCCTCACAGCTTTCTCCAGGCCCGGTGTCAGACCCCTCACCAGGGCGTCTTTCAGCAGATCCCCATATGCATGTTCGTTTGGTCTGATACCACTGTGTAGCCTGAAACAGGTCTCAAGTCTCTTTCTGAAAGCCTCCAGGCCCTCATCTTTCTTCATAGTGCATTCTCTGATGGCAGTCCAGTCGGTCTTAGTTGGATACATCTCCACAATCCTGGCCAGCAGTGCCGTTATCTGGTCCTGATATGCGCCATTCACAGTCCACAGGTAGTTGCAATCAAACTGTCCCTGTACATCCGCCCACCTGAGTCCCAGTTTCTTTTTACAGATATGGGCTATCTCAGCAGCAGATGGTTTGTACTGACCCACCAATACCCTCATTTCTGCTGAATATTTCACAGCGTCCTTACTTGGGTCTGGTAGGTCTACAATGTCTTTGATTTCATCATGTCTCCACGTCCTCTGGACATACACAATGGGGTTCCATGCTGCGGCGGCAGCAGCATTAGCATCATCAGGTCGAGGCTGAGGGTTGGGACAGGCCATCAGAGGGTATTGTCGATACTTGTCTGATGCTGGGTCGTATGGGGAGGGGGTAGAGACACGCCTCTCCGTCCTGGCCCGTAGACGGTCCTCACTTTCCTCCCTGGAGCTGAGTGGAGGAGCCTTGAGAAAGGGATTGTTGATCTTTTTACCCTTCTGGCGTGCTCCCCCCACTGCGCCTCCAGTGGGACTGGCCGGAGTCACTCCAGACCCTTTCAGGACTTCAGCCAGGCTCCGTGCCAGACGATCAATCACCGTGGTGTTGGGAGAGACAGGGGGTGAGGCTGCAGGTTGTAGTGGTCTTGCATCCAGCGGATCAGCAGGAGGCGGCTGAGGAGGAGGGAGGTCCGGCAACACTGGGTAGAGAGTTTGAGGAGTACAGTAGGGAGGGGGACAGTCTGTCATCATCATCCTTCCTATTGCTTCTCACTGTTTCATCTTTCCCCTTCCTTACTCCTTCCTCAGTCTGAACTACCATATTCTGACAGGGTTTTCCCTGAAATGGGTCCTGTCTCTTCTTTCGTTTGTCAGCTTCCCTTTCCCATTTTCTGAATTTCACCCAGTCAATTTGATCCTTTTCCCCTAGTTTACCTTCCTTCTCTACCAATCTCTGTCTTATCTCGTCTAACAGCGTCACACTTAGTGTCCCTGTCAAAGGAAAACCACCCTCTCTATGCCATAGAAGTACCTGTTCCAGAATATCCCTACCCCATTTATCTACCATAACCTTCAAGGCTCCAGTAGGAGGGTCCGGAATGCCTGGTTCTTTGCTCCCGCGCGCACCCATGGCTCCTTAGTCACACACACACAAACTCACACACACACACACACACACACACACACACACACACACACACACACACACACACACACACACACACACACACACACACACACACACACACACACACGGAGAGAAAAACAGTTATAACAGAAATTCCTTAAGTACTCACACAGAACTTTAATGATCACCCACACAGGATTGGTCAGATGCTCACACAGAACTGGTCAGATGTCCACACAGAACATCAGAACATAATTGAAAGGTTACGCACACAGAGTCAACCTACCGCGCCCACACAGAACGCTCCTACAAAACAAAACACTCACACAGAGTAACCCAGGGCATACCTGGCTAGCACATTTAAAATAATTGGAATTCACCACTTCTGAGGGTCACTTAGACAGTCACACAGACACTTTCAGAATGAGGCCCTTCTTCCAATAGGGCTTCACCAAGTACCGTGTTTCACACAGAACACACAGTCACCCTGGCCCCTCACCCCCACAGACCGCACCAATCCCCACTGTGATCAATTCAGTGTCAGGACGGCTCTAGGTCGCCTGCAACCGACCAGTGGCAAAGTATCTTTGAGTCCACAAACTCTCAGATTACTCTCCTCCGACTCGGCCCTGCTTACGCCTCCAAGGTGCCCCCCTCACACAAGAACACACTCAGAGCCCACGTAACAGAGGCTTTTGTTAAAAAACTCAACTTCAAGTGTGGTTTGCTCACCTCAACTTTTTTTTTTTTTTTACCATGTTCGGGATGTGGTATCCACTCGGCTCGCTGCCTCTCAGATCTTAGGTTGGTCCATCTGCTCCGTTCCCGAAGTGTGGTCTCCCTGAGATCCCAAGTTTGAGGGATCCCTTGTGCACGATTTACCTACGTCGTCAGGAGCGGTCACCGAGTGAAGATTCACATCCCATCCTCGTCGCCAAATGTCGTGGCAATTTCCTGTATTACCAAATGATGAGAGAGCAAACCACACACCAGTCAGAGTTATACTTAAACTTTACCTTTAATAATAAAGCTTTTGCAATAGCATTTGACTTTCAACATTTCAGTATCTCTAATGAAAAGTTGAGAGTGGCCAACATAATGGCAACTGAGATATTTTATAGCAAAGATCCACCCCCTAGTCGACATGACAAACCACAGATAATAGGAACTGTTCACAAAGAAAGACTTTTACTTGAGAGAGAAGTATCCCATAGCTAGACAACATTCGCTATACATTATCGTTCAGTTTGGTCTCCTAAACAAGGTTCTTATCTCGTTCTTGGTACTTCATAGTACTAAAGCATTACCTCATCCAATGGCATATATCAATTGTCAATTCTAGATACTCCCATCTCAAATACACCCCCTCCTTGACAAGCTCACTGAAGACAGTGAGCCTCTTAGGTCATATACTAGGTCAAGATAAGGGCAACATCAAAGGGGTAATACAATGTTTCCAGACACTGCCAAACTCCTCCCCCCCAATGACAAAAGGAGGGAGTGACTGGCGTACAGACATTGTATGAGATACCTAACTGGTTCCCCATTAATCACGCCATCCCTTCACATGGTTTAGGAATACACATTGTTACAGACACATTCCCATAAGAAGACAATGTTCCATTCTGTCCTCCTCCCCTTCTGATATTCTGCATAGCACCACATGGTTTAACAGATACATTGACATATGAAGACAAGCCTGACCTCTCCCCTCTCTGGGCCCCAAGTGACTAAGCCCTAGCTGAGAAGTGAAACATTCTAATGACAAGTATCTCACAAGCATATGATGAAAATAAAACATCTTATCTACGTTACCCAACTAATTCTGATTCATCCCCAACACCACCACACCACAGCTGTTATTGTTTTGTTGCTGAGCTGAGGAGCATCGCGCAGCATGGTAAAAAAAAAAAGATATGTACATTTTAGTGCTCTTCTATCGGGGAGGGAGTGTTTGTTGTTTGTGCTAACCTCTTCTGTCATTGTAATATCGAAGGACAAGTGGCTAAAAATGTTTGTCAAAGCAGTGTATTCCGCCGTCTCTCCCTCTTTCCATGTCTCTGCCCATAAACAGTCCTCCCTTGTCAAGTTGGGAATCAAAGCTCCCCTGACCTCTGACCTATTGACACTTAACTCATCTGAACCCCATTCCCGAACTTACACTTCAAAATAAACTCAGCAAAAAAAGAAACGTCCTCTCACTGTCAACTGCGTTTATTTTCAGCAAACTTAACATGTGTATGTTTAACATATTTGTATGAACATAACAAGATTCAACAACTGATACATAAACTGAACAAGTTCCACAGACATGTGACTAACAGAAATTGAATAATGTGTCTCTGAACAAAGGGGGGGGGGGTCAAAATCAAAAGTAACAGTCAGTATCTGGTGTGGCCACCAGCTGCATTAAGTACTGCAGTGCATCTCCTCCTCATGGACTGCACCAGATTTGCCAGTTCTTGCTGTGAGATGTTACCCCACTCTTCCACCAAGGCACCTGCAAGTTCCCGGACATTTCTGGGGGGAATGGCCCTAGCCCTCACCCTCCGATCCAACAGGACCCAGACGTGCTCAATGGGATTGAGATCCGGGCTCTTTGCTGGCCATGGCAGAACACTGACATTCCTGTCCTGCATGAAATCACGCACAGAACGAGCAGTATGGCTGGTGGCATTGTCATGCTGGAGGGTCACATCAGGATGAGCCTGCAGGAAGGGTACCACATGAGGGAGGAGGATGTTTTCCCTGTAAAGCACAGCATTGAGATTGCCTGCAATGACAACAAGATCAGTCCGATGATGCTGTGACACACCGCCCCAGACCATGACGGACCCTCCACCTCCAAATCGATCCCGCTCCAGAGTACAGGCCTCGGTGTAACGCTCATTCCTTCGACGATAAACACGGATCCGACCATCACTGCTGGTGAGACAAAACCGTGACTCGTCAGTGAAGAGCACTTTTTGCCAGTCCTGTCTGGTCCAACTACGGTGGGTTTGTGCCCATAGGAGACGTTGTTGCCGGTGATGTCTGGTGAGGACCTGCCTTACAACAGGCCTACAAGCCCTCAGTCCAGCCTCTCTCAGCCTATTGCGGACAGTCTGAGCACTGATGGAGGGATTGTGCGTTCCTGGTGTAACTCGGGCAGTGGTTGTTGCCATCCTGTACCTGTCCCGCAGGTGTGATGTTTGGAAGTACCAATCCTGTGCAGGTGTCGTTACACGTGGTCTGCCACTGTGAGGACGATCAGTTGTCCGTCCTGTCTCCCTGTAGCGCTGTCTTAGGCGTCTCACAGTACGGACATTGCAATTTATTTGCCCTGGCCACATCTGCAGTCCTCATGCCTCCTGCCGGAAACTTGCCTTAGGCATGCTGCAAGATGAGCAGGGACCCTGGGCATCTTTCTTTTGGTGTTTTTCAGAGTCAGTAGAAAGGCTTCTTTAGTGTCCTAAGTTCTCATAACTGTGACCTTAATTGCCTACCGTCTGTAAGCTGTTAGCGTCTTAACGACCGTTCCACAGGTGCATGTTCATTAATTGTTGATGGTTCATTGAACAAGCATGGGAAACAGTGTTTAAACCCTTTACAATGAAGATATTTGGATTTTTACGAATTATCTTTGAAAGACGGGGTTCTGAAAAAGGGACGTTTCTTTTTTTGTGAGTTTATATGGAGACAGAATGCAATTCTCAGATCTTGGCTCATTCATCATACAACCCTTTAAGTCTAACAATTCACCAATAAATGGAACATAAGGGCAAACATATTATAGCTTGCTTTACACTGTTGAGATTCACTCACACTCACTTTTAATCAACTGGTGGTGGGCTTTAAAAAATATGGAACCTGTTATGAGAAAAGAGTTGGGTCTATTTGACAATACAGGCATGTTGCAGTGTTGAATCAATGTATTATTTGAGTGCCACATTGTGGTGAAAATAAAACAAAAACATTCTTTGGTCAAAATTCTCCAAATAATGATATGTTTATTATTCTACACTCCAATTTTGTAATAAATGATAGAAAGTTTCTCAAGTCAGCTGGGTCCAGATACATCTGCAAGATTACAACAAAACATCTGTTTTAATCTTTTGAGTAAAAAACATGCAACAGGGTGATCAAATTAAGATCCTACACCTGTGCACTAATGTGTGCCATGTGTGCTACATGAGTTCTCACAGCACGTCTCACCGGTCCTCCCTCTCATTTTGGTCCCTGTATTGTACTGCACTCATTGCACTGCAATTCTCCTTGTCCTCTGCCTCTGAGCTGCCACACTGCATGGTCACACAAAGAGAAGAGATAGGTGTTGAACTGACTCAGTCCCAGAGACTCAAGAGTCAGACTAAGATCCACTATGCTGCCACTTACATCTCATCACGTATAGTCTCACAAGAAATGCCAATGGAGCCACGGAGAGGATCAGGAAGGTGCCAAAGCAGGTGACCAGTATCAGAGACAGGTCTGGATGAAGGCAGAATGAGAGAGATCAGGATACAAAGTGAATGGTAAAGAGTGGCAGTTTTGACACCAGAATAATGAATATGATTTCAGACCAGCAATGAGGAATGAAAACCTATGGCAATTGGTAAACTAAAAGTATTCTTAGTATCCATATTCTTATCGGCAGACTCAGTAGCCTCGGTTTTTCTAATGACTGCCTTGCCTGGTTCACCAACTACTCTGCAGACAGAGTTCAGTGTGTCAAATCGGAGGGCATGTTGTCCGGTCCTCTGGCAGTCTCTATGGGGGTACCACAGGGTTCAATTCTCGGGCCGACTCTTTTCTCTGTATACATCAATGATGTTGCTCTTGCTGCGGGCGATTCCCTGATCCACCTCTACGCAGACGACACCATTCTATATACTTCCGGCCCTTCCTTGGACACTGTGCTATCTAACCTCCAAACGAGCTTCAATGCCATACAACACTCCTTCCGTGGCCTCCAACTGCTCTTAAACGCTAGTAAAACCAAATGCATGCTTTTCAACCGTTCGCTGCCTGCACCCGCACGCCCGACTAGCATCACCACCCTGGACGGTTCCGACCTAGAATATGTGGACATCTATAAGTACCTAGGTGTCTGGCTAGACTGCAAACTCTCCTTCCAGACTCATATCAAACATCTCCAATCCAAAATCAAATCAAGAATCGGCTTTCTATTCCGCAACAAAGCCTCCTTCACTCACGCCGCCAAACTTACCCTAGTAAAACTGACTATCCTACCGATCCTCGACTTCGGCGATGTCATCTACAAAATAGCTTCCAATACTCTACTCAGCAAACTGGATGCAGTTTATCACAGTGCCATTCGTTTTGTTACTAAAGCACCTTATACGACCCACCACTGCGACCTGTATGCCCTAGTCGGCTGGCCCTCGCTACATGTTCGTCGTCAGACCCACTGGCTCCAGGTCATCTACAAGGCTATGCTAGGTAAAGTGCCGCCTTATCTCAGTTCACTGGTCACGATGGCTACACCCACCCGCAGCACGCGCTCCAGCAGGTGTATCTCACTGATCATCCCTAAAGCCAAAACCTCATTTGGACGCCTTTCCTTCCAGTTCTCTGCTGCCTGCGACTGGAACGAATTGCAAAAATCTCTGAAGTTGGAGACTTTTATCTCCCTCAACAACTTTAAAAATCTGCTATCCGAGCAGCTAACCGATCGCTGCAGCTGTACATAGTCCATCTGTAAACTACCCACCCAATTTACCTACCTCACCCCCCATACTGCTTTTATTTATTTACTTTTCTGCTCTTTTGCACACCAGTATCTCTTCTTGCACATGATCATCTGATGATTTATCACTCCAGTGTTAATCTGCTAAATTGTAATTATTCGATTTATTGCCTACCTCATGCCTTTTGCACACATTGTATATAGATTCTCTTTTTTTTTTCTACCATGTTATTGACTTGTTTATTGTTTACTCCATGTGTAACTCTGTGTTGTCTGTTCACACTGCTATGCTTTATCTTGGCCAGGTCGCAGTTGCAAATGAGAACTTGTTCTCAACTAGCCTACCTGGTTAAATAAAGGTGAAATAAAAATAAAAATAAATAAAATAAAAAGTTCAGGTGATATAGTATGAACTCACTGTCTCGTGTGATGCTGATCTCCTGGCTGCTCCTCCTGGCCCTGCCTGCTCTGGCCACACAGCTGTAGGTCCCCATGTGACAGCTAGAAGCCCCCGCTACGCTGTACATCCCACTGACAGAGTCCCTGGCCACTGGCCAGCCGTCCCTCAGGAAGGAGAATGTTACAATCACTGTGGTCCAGTTACAGTCAGGATCAGGGTGACTATGTAGACTGTGGTTACCATGATGTTGGCTCAGTTTGCAGTTGCTAAGCTGGGCCTCACAGGTGAGGTTGAAAGCCCCGCACTCTTTGACCACGGTCGAAGGAGATGCTGACAAAGTCACTGATGTGAAGAGCTCTGGAGAGGATATTGATTACACAGATTGATTAGAGGAGGAAGTTGAGAAAAATATAGATTGCAAAGAAGTAGAGAAGTGAAATATATTCAAATTGTCACTGACAAGAGCTAGAGTAACGAGTGGGGCTTGTCAAGTAATCTATGAAAAAGTGCATGACACCACATGCAAGACAACCATTACTCATGTGCTACTCTCCTCACTCACCAATGACATTAACAGAGACTGCCTGGCTGTATTGGATGTAGAAGACTGGCTGTCCTCTCCCTGCTCTGCACCAGTACTGGCCTGTGTGTGTGACAGAGGCACGCCACAGTTGGTAGACCGCCCCACCTCCAACTCTGCCCCACATCTGCTCCACAGGGCCAGTGTCCTGCCTAATATAGTGTTATGAGCATTAGTTCGTTCCACTTAGTACATTCCAGTTCCTGTACACAGTTATTCAGTGCCATGTTTTACTATCATCACTCAGGGAGTGATGGATACAACAAGTAGCCTAACACCCACATTCTATTAGATTGAACTGAAATCTATCACACCTCCCGACATCCAATATACACGATCAGAGAAGCAACATAAAGAGGGAGCCGGAGGTCACACCTGTCTTTGTGCCAGTAGAACTGCCAGCCCAGCCCAGAGTGGCCAGGTAACTGACACGCCAAAGAGACTGTGTCCTCAGTGTACAACTGTCATCCTGAAGGCTCCACAGTCAGAGTGGGCATCAGTAGAACCTCTGTGAACACATGCAGTAGCCTAGAAGCAGTAGCCTAGAACTTGAATATAATTCATGGTATAAAAATGAAGAGTGTGTGGTATTAAAATGATACTCACCTGATGATGGATAGACCACCAGTGTACTCAACACTAGAACATAATAGACATTATGCATAATAAGGCATATGACCTGATAACCCAAACTCAGACATAAGCATTACAATTAGGCTAAGCCTATGTGGCACTGGGTATTTAATTTTAGCCTGCAGATCCATGATCTAATTGCCAAGGGGATTAAAAAAGGTTAAACTTGGCTGATAGCCTACTTACAAAGTACAGGAAGGAGAGACATTCCTGAGCTATTCAGTGAATCATGGTAAATAAGGAGGGGAAATCAGTTTACTGAAACAGTTAGGCTAATTAAACGGTCCACAAAGGACCACACACATTGAAAAAAGTTGACAACAATACATTTTACACATGCAATAAGCTGCAATTGGGCCAATGTTATTGTTTTAAACACAGAGACACAACACCACGTGTTGACAACAACCATAATTTACCTGGCTAACAACCATAGTTTACCTGGCTCTGGCATCATCACCTGAGCATCCTGCTTGTAAGATGTCTGGTCCTACATTTTCACGTAGACCAAGCTGTGTGCTGTGGGGTTTCATTTGGGAAAACTGAACCGACATTAATCTGATTCATATCCGCAACACTCACCTGGGGGTGGCAGGAAAACGATGATAGCAGGCAGCCACAGGACTGCATCACCCGGTAAACGCGGCCTGCTCAGCTCGAGCTGCTCACTGCGTCCCCTAGCGTCGCACATGATTGAAGAAAATAATCTGTGAGGGAAGCAAAATTCAACACAGCTCCGGTCCTTTCCCCAAAAAACAGGAAGTGGGAGCGATATCGCATAGATTGAAAGCTCTTGCAGTAAATTACTCCACTGTCTGGACAAGCTATATTGAAAGTCTGGCGGAGTCAGTAGTGTTAGTGTTTTTATTCAAAGAGAAATTCAACCAAATAGAAGATTGATGTCATTTGGTGGAACGCAAAACGGCGGGTGAGTTGAAAGAACGTTGCGTTGTCACGGTGCATTTTACCGCAGACTTGCTCAACACTGACTGAGCAGCACAAAGCTAGCTAGTTAATTTGTAATGGCGGAGTGCTTGTAACTAGCTACGTGAGTTATGCTTAGTAGCCAACGGTGTAGCTAGCTAGCTGTCGCTGCCCAGTTTAGAAAGTGGTTGGTTATGTAGCCAGCTAAGAGCGCCGTTGGGTGATACGTTTATTTATTGTTTTAAATCGATGTGAGTTGGTTACCTAGCTATCTATTAGTTAGCTCGCTAACTGTTGTTTTGGTAATTTACAGTAGCTAACTACGTATGGTTGCTAGTAGCTAGTTAACTAACGTTAAGCACAGCGACGTGAACAAACTGTTGGATAACTAGCTAGCTAACGTTAACAAGTCAACAACATTAATTCAATCCACAAAGTTAACATTAATTGTAACGTTAGATGGCAAAGACTAAACTAACTTGTTAGCTAGCTAACGTTAGCCTACGACCTCTGAACCCTGTAATTGATGTGGTCATTTAAGGTGCAACCTGCAGTTGCTACATCCATTTTATTTATTTTTACTTATAAATAATGATTTCCTGATTGTAGTAATTTAGTTCACCTAATTTCAGTTTGACAAAACAAGCAGGTACAGTGTAGAGAATCATTGTACCATCTAATCCCCTGTGAAATATATTTTCCATAACCAAAAATATTGTGTTTGAAGCTGGTGTATAAAACCAAATGTAAAAGACACAAAAACAAAACTTAAGAATGGGAAGCATAGAAATAGCCACACAAAAAAGATATACTGCTTCTTAGATTTGCTTTCAAAGACAAATCTATAACTAACATACTTTTTTGTGTGTAATTTGCCCCACAATTTCGTGATATTACGATCTTATCTCATCGCAACTCCCCAACGTACTCGGGAGAGGCGAAGGTCAAGTCATGTGTCCTCCGAAACATGACCCGCCAAACTGCGCTTCTTATCACCTGCTCGTTTAACCCGGAAGCCAGCCACACCAATGTGTTGGCGGAAACACTGTTCAACTGACAACTGAAGTCAGCCTGCAGGTGCCTGGCCCACCACAAGTAGTCACTAGAGTGCGATGAGCCAAGTAAAGCCCCCGCGGCCAAACCCTCCTCTAACCCAGACGACGCTGGGACATTTTTGTGCCGCCCTATTGGACTCCAGGTCACGGCCGGTTGTGACACCGCCTGGGATGGAACCCCAGGCTGTAGTGACGCCGCAACACTGCGACGCAGTGCCTTAGACTGCTGCGCCACTCGGGAGGCATATAACTAACATGTGAAATTGGTTGGTCACCCAAAACGTTTTGCTCAACTGACATACACCATCAGAACCCAAAATATACTTCTTTTTTTTACGACATGGGAGTAAAACAAAAAGTATATGTAAACAAACACTGTATAGCCTCATGGTTAAAACTATAATTGTTATATCATAGATGGTCAGTTTTTGCATCCATAGCTCTGTCCGAGAGTTGTTAGGCCTACGTTTCTCCAGCATCCATCCCTCCAGCTTTTTACAGAAACGGGTGGGGAGAGGCCTTGTGATTGCTGCTTTTGCACTGCCCTCCATTCTCTTTCTGCTTCTCCCATCCCTTCCACTTACCATTGCCCTCTTTCTCTCCCTCCCTATCTCCCCTGCCTTTCTCTTTCACTACCCCTCCCCCCTCTCTCTGTTCCCCCACCCCGCTCCCCTCTTTGTTCCTCAGTCGCCGTAGTAAATGGGACCAGCCGGGCCCAGGTCCTGGTTCAGACCAGATGGGGGAGGCGGAGGCGGCTCCTACAGGGGCTCTGGACGCTGCAGCTGCTGTGGCAGCTAAGATCAACGCCATGCTGGTAGCCAAGGGCAAGCTCAAGCCCTCCCAGATAGGACCGTCTGGACCATTTGGACCCCCAGACAAGGTAAGGGTCAGGAAACCTCTTACACTGAAAACATTAGAAACGCTTTCAGTCTCTCACCTGTAATCTGGCTTCTCTCTGTCTTCGTTGTCTGTCCCTCTCTCGCCTCCAAATTCTGTAATCCCCTAGCTCTTAATCTCTCTCTTTTTTTAGAGATATTGTTGTAAATGTTAGCATGCGGCACATAAAGAATCTTTGTCATCACCAGGTTGTGGGTGTAGGGAAGCCCCAGCCTCCTATGAAAGCGAAGGATGACCTGGTGGTGGCGGAGGTGGAGATCAATGACGTTCCTCTCCCCTGCCGGAACCTGTTGACCCGCGGACAGACACAGGACGAGGTCAGAGTCCATGACATCATTATGATCCTTAGACCCATTGATTGATCAATCTGGTCAACAGTCAAATTTACTGCTATGTTTACCCAGCTCTTTCTCTGTGTGACACGCACATGTACAGACTGGATCAGTGTCATGTAAACCAGTATGGGACAGAAAGTGTCTCACTTGAGGACAGTAAATGACCAGCTTCTTCTTCATCCTATTGTGTGAAGATCAGCAAAGTGAGCGGTGCTGCTGTGTCCACCAGGGGTCGATACATGGCAGCAGTGGAGAAGTACAAGGCTCCACAAGGGTGAGTCCTGCTTCACACCTTCTTTATTACCACACTGATCTACCAAGGAGATTACTGGTATTTACTTTTTTCCATACAGACAAGTGGATCTGTTGTCTGATTGCATCATACAACCAAGTCTTAGGCTACTGACCGACTGCTTCTCTCTCTGTCGTCAGGGACCGACCCCTCTATCTCCACGTCCAGGGCCAGACCAGGGAGCTTGTCGACAGTCAGTACATCTCTATTTACTCACCTAATTTGATTAAGATTATCACCATTTCTGAACATCAGGATCACCAGGGTCCTTCTTTCCTGAGTTTCTATGTTGTGACGATCCAATCTCCCTCTCCAGGAGCTGTGAACCGCATCAAGGAGATCATCACTAACGGAGTGGTGAAGGCGGCCACCTCCTACAGCGGAACCGGAGCCACAGTCCCAGTCTACCAGCAACACAAATCCCAGCCCCCCATCAACCACCATCACAGACCACACTTCCAGTCTGGGGTAAGCAGTGTTTTCCACAAGTACATAGTGGCCAGCCAAATAGAAAAAGTAGCCAGCCAGGGCAATTTTAATTTACTGAAAATGAATGAATTTGTTGTTTGGGGTATGGCCTAGGCTTATATATTCTTATTTTCTAAATAAGAGAGCGTTTAACATGTCTTGAGATTAAAGTCTTATTTACAGTGACTTTAGTCCCGGCATGTTAGGAAAGGAAACGTAGGGACCATGTCACCATGGACATGCAGTATAACCACGCTGTATGATTTATGGATGGCAAAGGGATATAGGAGATTGACTTTATTTAGTCAGTTTGACACTTTTTATAAACTAGTCAACACTTGCTGTTCAGTTGTCAATCAAAGCACAGTAAATAGTCTACTATGCACCACGACTCCACGTGGCTGGCTATGTGAAACACGCAAAAGAAAATACTGTGTCCGCTACGTGGGGCGTTACCGCGTACGCGCTCTACGTATGGCGTTACCGCGTACGCGCTCTACGTGGGGCGTTACCGCGTACGCGCTCTACGTGGGGCGTTACCGCGTACGCGCGCTACGTGGGGCGTTACCGCGTTCGTGCGCTACGTGGGGCGTGCAAATTCACTGGCATCATGCTCTCTCCTTCCTCTGTGTAAAGAAATTAGACTGCAACCAACCACAGTGCACACAAATTGTACCGGGAGGCGGGACAGACAGCACATTGAGTTTCCCTGTCATCGCTCGCTTTGTGACTGACGGGCACCTATTCTATCAATAGATCGATAGAAGAGGCATATCGTTCATTCTATCCAGAGGAGGCACGGCGGACTAGTGAATTGAAACGTTTAAATGAAAAGTAGCCTAGTTAATAGGACGTGGAAAAAGTAGGTGGCTGAAAATCTGTTGGCTGGGCTCCCTGCCTGTGCCATTAAACCCCTACAACTCATCCAGAACGCCGCAGCCCGTCTGGTGTTCAACTTTCCCAAGTTCTCTCACGTCACCCCGCTCCTCCGCTCTCTCCACTGGCTTCCAGTTGAAGCTCGCATCCGCTACAAGACCATGGTGCTTGCCTACGGAGCTGTGAGGGGAACGGCACCTCCGTACCTTCAGGCTCTGATCAGGCCCTACACCTAAACAAGGGCACTGCGTTCATCCACCTCTGGCCTGCTCGCCTCCCTACCTCTGAGGAAGTACAGTTCCCGCTCAGCCCAGTCAAAACTGTTCGCTGCTCTGGCACCCCAATGGTGGAACAAACTCCCTCACGACGCCAGGTCAGCGGAGTCAATCACCACCTTCCGGAGACACCTGAAACCCCACCTCTTTAAGGAATACCTAGGATAGGATAAAGTAATCCTTCTAACCCCCCCCCCCCCCCTTAAAAGAGTTAGATGCACTATTGTAAAGTGGTTGTTCCACTGGATATCATAAGGTGAATGCACCAATTTGTAAGTCGCTCTGGATAAGAGCGTCTGCTAAATGACTTAAATGTAATGTAAATGTAAAATGAGTCTGTAACCGGCTGATTAGCTGATGGCCAGCACTAATAAGAAAACTGAGTTTGTGTGTGTGATTGTCGCTCAGTGTGTGTGTCAATGTTATTTTATGAGTGTCAATGTCATTGATGAATCTTGAAGACTTATATCCATATCCTTTCAGATGCACTATGTGCAGGAAAAGTTGTTTGTGGGTCTGGAGCATGCCATCCAGGGCTTCTCAGTGAAGGAGAGGGTGGAAGGGCCAGGCAGCTCCTACCTGCAGCACATCCAGGGTGAGACTGGGGCCAAGGTCTTCCTCAGGGGGAAGGGATCAGGCTGTCTGGAGCCCGCCTCTGGGCGAGAGGCATTCGAACCGATGTACATCTACATCAGGTAAGTCTCATGGACTAGACTCGTGTTCATCTGTATCAACTCAGAGAGGGCCTTGAACTCACGTACATCTACATCAGGTAAATAGCAGTATTAATGGATAGTCTGGGGGAGTAAAGTCCATGTTCATTTGTATTAGCTCAGAGACACAGAGCTTAGACACCAGGCACACATTAACTCCTCTCTTCCCCAGTCATCCCAAACCAGAGGGCCTTGCTGCAGCTAAGACCCTGTGTGACAACCTGCTGCAGACGGTGAGTGTCTAATGGTTTACTGACTGGCACTCTGTTCTTTGTTCTCTGTACACTGCTCTACTTTCACTTAAACCCTGTTTCAAGCTGTCCCATGTGAAGTGCATTGTATTATGTAACTGAGCTCTGTTTGCCATGTGGATCTCTGACTGTTCTCTCTTCCCTCCAGGTTCATGCAGAGTATTCTGTCTTCCTCAACCAGATGAGTGTCATGATGCCTACTCCCGGTACAGACTCTCTGGCTTTCTTTCTCTTTTACAGCCTCTACAATGTGTCAACATGTACTGACGTGTTCCTCTCCTCCTCCAGGCTTTATGCATCCCCCCATGGCCAACGGGATGCCTCCCCAGCCCCCTTACTACCCCCCAGCGGGGTACCAGCCCAGCTACCCCCTCCCTGTACCTCCCCCTCAGCCCATTCCTCCCCCCTACGCTGTCCCCCCTCCCATTCCCCCTGGGGTGCCTGCCGGTCTCCCCCCTCCCAACCGGTACGCCCTCCCCCCTGCACCTGTCAGTTTACCACAGGTAAGACTGGTCAATCAGATTTAGACTTGTATGGACCTGTAATACAGTACATTGAGACTTACATCCGAGCTATGAACTAGTTGTAAAACTATTTATATAGCCCTTCGTACATCAGCTGATATCTCAAAGTGCTGTACAGAAACCCATCCTAAAACTCCAAACAGCAAGCAATGCAGGTGTAGAAGCACGGTGGCTAGGAAAAACTCCCTAGAAAGGCCAAAACCTAGGAAGAAACCTAGAGAGGAACCAGGCTATGAGGGGTGGCCAGTCCTCTTTTGGCTGTGCCGGGTGGAGATTATAACAGAACATGGCCAAGATGTTCAAATGTTCATAAATGACCAGCATGGTCAAATAATAATAATCACAGTAGTTGTCGAGGGTGCAGCAAGTCAGCACCTCAGGAGTAAATGTCAGTTGGCTTTTCATAGCCGATCATTAAGAGTATCTCTACCGCTCCTGCTGTCTCTAGAGAGTTGAAAACAGCAGGTCTGGGACAGGTAGCACGTCCGGTGAACAGGTCAGGGTTCCATAGAACAGTTGGAACTGGAGCAGCAGCACGGCCAGGTGGACTGGGGACAGCAAGGAGTCATCATGCCAGGTCGTCCTGAGGCATGGTCCTAGGCCTCAGGTCCTCCGAGAGAGAGAAAGAGAGAATTAGAGAGAGCATACTTAAATTCACACAGGACACCGGATAAGACAGGAGAAATACTCCAGATATAACAGACTGACCCTAGCCCCCCGACACAAACTACTGCAGCATAAATACTGGAGGCTGAGACAGGAGGGGTCAGGAGACACTGTGGCCCCATCCGATGATACCCCCGGACAGGGCCAAACAGGAAGGATATAAACCCACCCACTTTGCCAAATCACAGCCCCCACACCACTAGAGGGATATCTTCAACCACCAACTTACCAGCCTGAGACAAGGCCGAGTATAGCCCACAAAGATCTCCGCCACGGCACAACCCAAGGGGGGGCGCCAACCCAGACAGGAAGATCACGTCAGTGACTCAACCCACTCAAGTGACGCACCCCTCCTAGGGACGGCATGAAAGAGCACCAGTAAGCCAGTGACTCAGCCCCTGTAATAGGGTTAGAGGCAGAGAATCCCAGTGGAGAGAGGAGAACCGGCCAGGCAGAGACAGCAAGGGCGGTTCGTTGCTCCAGAGCCTTTCCGTTCACCTTCACACTCCTGGGCTTCACACTCTTGATAGGCTGTATATATGATGTATTCAACATACATTGCATCCAAGTTGTTTATTTTGTCCCCAGACTCTCCCACCTTCTCCTTTCCCATCTGCTGCTCCAGTTCCGCCCAAAGCTCCGCCTCCCGTAGTCTCAGCCAATCCACCGCAGAAAAGACGCTTCACAGAGGAGGTGCCAGACGAGAGGGACAGCGGTCTGCTGGGATACCAGGTAATTTACCATTATTTTATTCTTCCACCTTATGTGCTGCCTTCGTCCAGTCTGTCCCTTCTGCCTCTGTTGTCTTCCTGTCTTTTCTTATCTTCTGTCCATGTATCTGATATCTGTTCCTCTTTCTGTTAGACTGAATTCATTATGATTCTCACTGTCTCTTGTCTGTAATTCTGTGAGTCCATGTCTGCATTCTATAGGAAAGGTTTGCTTGAGTGAGTGAGATTGAATGGGTCTAAGTGTCTCTGTTCAGTGTCAACTTGTTTTTTCCCTAGTAGATCTTATGACGTTCATTGAAAAGCATTGTAACCATAGCTGTTATTATCTGAGTCCATGTATTATTGGATTTCTAGAACTTTCAGATTATGGAGATTCTGAAGAGGTATTGTTGGATAATCATCAAATGTACTTCAATATATTGAAATTAGTGCAGGTACGATACCAGTAGTATCAGAGTCATTTGATTTATTTCCCAAGCTATGGCACATCATGTTTTGCATACAGCAGGTTTTTAAAGGACCAAAGAGTTTGGTCTGCTTCCTGTTTTAATTTTTGCCATGGAAAAAATATCGTAATACTAGTGTCGTCACAGGCCTAATTTAAATGTGTCCTCTTGATTTAATGATATGTTACTTTAATACAGTCCATTCCTATTTTCAGATTTTGTGCAATCACAGCATGCATAAACTTAAAATAATGTTTTATTCTCAGCTGCTAGTGAAAAGGAAAATGTTTTGGAATACTAACTTTGCAGTTCAGTTCCATTCAATAGTTTAGATAACTATATGCTTGTAGGCCTACTATTAATAATAGTGATTTAGGGGAGGATGTGTGCTAATGCGCCTGTGTTTTTTTGCTCATAGCATGGACCCATTCATATGACTAATTTAGGTGCAGGCTTCCCTGTGGGCAGCCCCGGCCCAGAGGCTTCAGGACCCCCGCCACCGAGTTCCTCCGGGCCGCCGAGGGAGAGGGACAGGTACGGGATGGGGGGCGACGAGTCGCAGATGCTGGACACACCGTGTGTGCAGGCTTGTGTTTGCTTGTGATTGATGTTGTGCAACACTGACTCCTCTCCTTCCCTCTATCCCTCTCTCTCTCTCTCTCTCTCCTTCCCTCTCTCCCTCTCTCTCCAGCAGTAGGCAGCTGATGCCTCCACCACCTATTCCGATGAACGGAGGCATGACACCCAAGATGGAGGAGAGGAGGCCGCTGCAAGGCCCCCTGGGTAAGGGCCCCACCCCATGTAATCCCCCTGACCCCTCCCCATCCATGGCCTCTCAGCCATAAAGCACGCTGCCCACCCCCCCCGGCCTCTTGGCTGTCAGTAGTCAGAGTCAAATAGCATTTTGCATGCAGACATGCTGTTCTCACACGTGACAGAACAAGTTATAGCAGATTACATCAGACAGGCATAGTGTTCATCGATAAGTTCTGCTTTGAAAGTCAGTCAGTTCAGAATCAAGAACTGGGCAAAGCTTCGATCACCCACTGCCTCAGGTAAATCTGTCGTTGATCCTAAGTCAACCCCTATCCCTAGGCACTGTGTAGGTCTGAGAGGATTTTATAGGTGTAAGCAATATGTAGAAGAGTAAGGCTGATCTATTACCATAATAATAATTACCACCTGGCATCTCATCATGTGACATCTAGGAGGTGTCTAGGGATGGATTTCAGATTGGGAGTCCCCCTCTCTGTCTAGCTGGTGCTGTCCCCTCGCTGCCCGTCCCTTTCTGATGACGTCATCAGACAGGAGTGTCTGTGCCCGTGTGTGACTCCCTCACTAACAAGACTCTCTCTTTTTTGTGTTCTTTCTCTGTGTTTTTCTTCTCTTCCATGTCTCTCTGGGTGGGATGCCGGATGGGGGTGGGGCTCTTCTCCTGTGGCGCTGTCCTGCATCGTGATTGGACGGCTCTAACGCTGCCGCTCCCCACCGACCAATGACTGCCGCTGCTGACCCATGCCCCTCTACCTAACTCACCCCTGCTGCCAAACACAATGCAATCTATTAACTTTCTCTCCCTATCTGTTGGTAAACAATTGACTTCCAACTGTTGTTTTTGAAACCTTTGTGCTGGTCTTTGGTTGTGTTCTTTCTCTCGGTGTGTATGTCTCCCCCTCTCTCTCCCGCACCCCTCCTCTTTCTCCCTCATTCCTCCCTCTTTCTCCCACTGTTTTTCCCTCTCTCTCATCTCTCTCAGATCCCTCAGTGAAGAGGATGAAGACGGGGCTCGTGGCATATACTGGTGACTCCTCGGACGAAGAGGAGGACCACTCCACCCCCAAAACCTTGGGGGCAGGTAACCATGGTAACGTCGCTGGGGCAACCCACTCCACCCCCACATCATCCTTGGGCTGGACTCTGGGGTACCGCTGCCCCCCTCCTCCCCAGCGTGCCAAAACACAGCAGGCACAGTCACAGCAGCCCATGCCTTTCTGGATGGCCCCATAACACAGGAGTATTAAACCTCATACTCCCTCCCCTGACTCCTAGGGCCTTTTGGAGGATTCCATAATGAAGATTTTACACCCCAAACTGAGCCCCAGTCCCCCCTTTTCCCCTTTCCCCTGAACCATCACTCCTACCTACTCCTCCACTTGATATAATTTATTTTGTGATGACTTAGATTTCGTTAAAACAGTTTTGCCATGCGCTCAGCAGTAAAGCAGACTCTGTAAAATGGACTAAACAGACCGGCTGGCTGATACAAAGAGAACAGACTCAACCAGCCAACCAGGCACAACCAGGAGACTGACGGACTGGATACATGGTGACAAGCAGCAAGATGCCCCAGACTTCCACACAGATTCAAGTGTACTCTGAACTCTGTATAGGAGAGACAGCTGAGGAACAGACACTAATGGAGGGTAATAGTGGCCTGTTTCTGGTTGATTTGGAATGTCCAGTCCTGATTTTACTAGTGTAGAAAAGCACTGAGGTAGAAGAGATTTCAATGCATTCTAAATTATTTATTTTGTCATAAAATATATTTCCCCCATCCCCATTTTCTTTTTTTGGTCCAAATCTCCCTCTTCCTTCATTGAGTACAGATCATACAAACATGCTCATTGGACTTTTAGAAAATGCAATTGACTCAACTGTTCTAATGCTTTTGTGGAATAAATTAGCATTATCTCTGTGTATGAGTTTATTTCAAGACTGGTTTGACAGATCATGCAATAGAGAGAAAATGGGTGGTTTAACTAACTAGCAGGTGTGAATCTCCCATGGTCTTAAACAACCCACAATCTGAATCAACTGCCAAGAAATCATCTTTACCTGTTCTGTTATATCACACATTCCTTGGCTATGTTCTCAAAATATTACATGAGGACACCTGTCAAATTTCCATGTATTGGGTCAACAACACCAGTGTGTATAAAGAAAGGGACTGAGCCCAGTAGACTACATTAGTTCTGAAGAGACATTGTTTCAGAATGAGGGGTGTTGTAGCTCTGCTGGTGTTGCTGTACTGTCTGTCTGGGACATGAGCTCAGGGGGAGAGTGGAGGGGACAGAGAAAGATATCACTGAACAGGGTCACAGTGAAGGAGGAAAGAGCAAGGAGAGTGATGCTGAATAGTTGACCACCCAGCCTGACATCTGGACTGAGCAGAGGAACATGGTGGTGGAATAGAGAGTGGAGCTGAGTATCACTAAGACTGAACTGCAGTAACACAAGAACAAGGTGACTGAACTGAAAAGACAACACAGGTAAAGTAAGACAGCTGTATCTAATGTGATTACTGTAATCAGCAGAGTAGTGGTGTGTTGAATTCTTCAACCGTTTCTTTGTATGATATTGTAGAATTGCAGGCCAGAGTGAGAGCCAGGTAGAGGAGCTGAAGACAGAAAATGCAGGTAATGTAGAGATTTAAAAATAGAGTATGTAAAGAGGATTTGATATATTTGGTCCAAATCAGCCAAGGAACAGGTTCCCAAAATTGTTCCTATATTTGTAATTTCAGCTCAAGCAGCTACAGGTAGCCTACTGCTTGCTTACACACCCATCTACATGTATGAACACACATGTCCATTGGGACCAGATACAGACACTGAGTCCAACATCACTAACAGGCTGCTCCAGTGTCTGGTGGCTGTGAGAGACTGACTGTATTGATCTCTCTGTTTTTCCTCTGATGCAGGTGTCTTCAGTGCTCCAGTGAGAGGAGTACATGGACTTCGGTTTGTTCATGAATGACCAGGGTATAATGTGGAATGGACAGTACAATAGTCACGGAAGGGGACAGTATCTCTCCAATTCTGGGACTCTAGAACTGGAGGAGGGGGACTTGGTCTACATGCGTCTCCCATCATGTTAAAGGATCTATGATGATTCAAACAGCTCCTTCAGTGGCTTCCTGCTCTTTCCTATGTGAGATGAACACCACAAAAGCTGTAATAAAAAGTCCAATCTGTTCTTATAACATTCCATGAAACATGACCGTAAAATAAAATGACTTAACGTCTTCTGTTGATGTTTGACTGTATTTACTATGCTATAGATGAATGTTATTCAGCTCAGTAGTTTGGGTGGAAGGCAAAGGGTCAGCGTTGGGGGTTAGAGTGGTAATGTATTTATTGTATGTAACTACAGACATAATTAAATAACTGTCCAGATCCACAGTCAGTTAACTGACAATTTCAAGCAGAAATTTCAAGCACTTCATTCTTTCTCTGCTTAATGATAACACTAGAAGCCCATTTAGCCTATTAAAGCTATACTGCTCCCATATTCATCTGTTACACCTATACATCTACTAACTGACATACAGGCCAGATCAGTATCGCCAAACACAGACAGCAAACTTTAAAGGTACAATCCTGAGTTTGTGTCAGCCCAACAGCAGCCCAACCACTTGGTTTGGTGTAAAGCTTAGAGATGGGTCTAGTCGTGCTTGTAAACATTATTCCTAAAAAAAGTTTCAGAAGTTGCACCTGTGCTTGTAGTGAAGAGATGCACTACATGGCAGTTTGGAACTCAGTAGGGAGTGTTGAAACTGAGGGCAGATACTTTTTACGCGCTACACCCTTCAGCACTCGGCAGTCCCGTTCTGTGAGCTTGTGTGGCCTACCACTTTGCAGCTGAGCTGTTGTTGCTCCTAGACGTTTCCACTTCACTATAACAGCACTTACAGTTGACCGGGGCAGCTCTAGCAGGGCAGAAATTTGACAAACTGACTTGTTGGAAAGGTAGCATCCTATGACGGTGCCACGTTGAAAGCAGTTCTTTGTGTTGGTGAAGAATATACATGACTGGGTAATTTGTACATGTTTAAGTTCCTCCCTGGTATATCCGGAGAGTTAACTTCCTTGCAATTGCTTGAATAAAATCTTAATTTGAAAATGAGCTCTGCCTGATCATTGGAACAAGTTTTTCTTCAACAGCATACACAGAGGACAGGTGTAGAAAAGCACTATGCCAGAGTGCGGGGGTTAAGGAGGTGACAGGAGTGTCAGGGAGGGAAACTAAATATGCCCCTCATACACTCACACACACCTACACTCACCCACACTCCACATCTTAATTCTGGTCTCAGGACTTTCCCTGGGGGGTGTGACCAAAGGTTATTATTAGTGTCCGTCTCAACTCTCTCTTCTTCTCTCTCTCAATCTCCTGTATCCTTCTCATATCTCTCCTTCCCTGTCTACTTTCTCCTTATCTGTCTGTCTCTTTGCTTCTCTGTTCTGTCTTCATCGGTTCATCTAATCTGCTCATCTTGTTTCATTCCTTCACTCTTACTTTTGTCTCTTCTCTGCCACTGTCTTTTTCTTTTTTCTGTTTTCTCTTCTCTCTGTTTACTTTGTCTGTTCTGTCTTCCTCTGCACTCCTTTTTGCTCTGTCATTAGTTTCTGTCTCCTCTCTTCTGTCGTCTTTCCTTTTCCTGTTTCACTATTTGTGGACTTTATCCTTCCTTCTTTGCTGTGTTCTTTACCTACCCTGTATCTTCCTCTCCCCTCTTTTCCCTTATCTTCTTAATTCCCTCTCTCTGTTCTGAGTTATGGGGAAGACAGAGTTGTACTCTGTGTATAAGAGCTTTCTGGACTGTATCGGCCTCTGCCTCTCTGTGAGTACCCATCTGCATCTTCCCTCCTCTTCCTCCTCGTCTGCTTCTCTTTTCCATTTTCTCCTTTCCTTTCCTTCTCTCTCCCATCCTTTCCTTTCCTTTCCTTCTCTCTCCCATCCTCTCCCATCCTCTCCTTTCCTTTGCTATGCACTGTTCATTTGTTCACTGCCTTTTTCTTAATGTTTGATATCATTTAGTTGTGTTTTGTGAAGCTTGATACAGCACAGTTTTATTCCTGGCAACCCTTCACTCTCTCTACCTGTGTTCTGCCTCTCTACCACAACTCTCTCTCTCATAGAGAGAGAGAGTCTGTGTGTGTGTTCATTCAGTCTGTAAGCCACCCTCTAAGTCGGGGATAGTTGCCCGCTCAGCACTCTCTCTCTTTCTCTCTCGCTCTCTCTTTCTCTCAGCACTCTTTCTCTTTCTCTCTCGCTCTCTCTTTCTCTCAGCACTCTCTCTCTTTCTCTCTCGGTCTCTCTTTCTCTCAGCACTCTTTCTCCTTGTGATGTTCTGATATTAATAACAGTCTTAGAATGTAGATGGAAATAGTCACAGAGCTGCTCCATGCAGGCCAGCCAGTCACTTGACATTTCTCATTTAGGCCCTTAATACCAGGACAGGACAGGACAGGGAGAGGGTTTAGGGCTCCACTCTACTGTATGTACAGATAACATAGTCCACTACTGATATAGTCCACTTGTTCATACTCTGTTTAAGTGCAGTTCACTTCACCAGTTACCTGCTCCAGGTGGCAGTCACAAGTCATTACATTCATCAGAAATGGACTGTTTTCTTAAAGGGAGTTAGGAGGAGCCTGTGGAATTGGATAACATCATCGGGGGCTTGCAACACTAGTCCTCAGCTTACAAGCATTTTAGATTATTAAGCAGCTGTTATGTCAGCTGTGTGTGTGTTATTGAGAGGCTCAGTCCAACTATGCTGACGACTTTTGCCCTGTTGTCCCCTCCTCTAAACCCCTGACCCCTGACCTCTGACCCCTAGCGGAGCAGCAGTGAGGGGCCAGGGAAGAACGAGAAGGCCCCTGACGATGGTCACCTGGCCTACCAGAATGGAGACGTTCTACAAGAGAGGTGTAGGCTATGTTTACCTTCTCATCTACTAGTCACTCCCTCTATCTCTCCCACTATCCTCTAGTCTTCACATATTGAAAAGACAGGATAGGTGAATGTTTTCGAGCCCTCTCATAAAGAGACTCCTCTACTTCCCAGTCTTTAATTGAATCCCCATGCCTCCATCTCTTCGTCTTCCCCATCAGATGAGGTTATCAGTCTGTTGGGAGAGGGCACCTTTGGGAAGGTGGTGAGGTGTGTGGACCGGCGCAGGTATGAGAGGCATTTATAAAATACGCATGGACACTCGTAGAGCATCAGGTGGAGCGTGTGCTGGTTGTTAGCTAGCTATTCTCTCTGTCTCTCTCTCAGGGCTGGGGCACGTGTAGCTCTGAAGATCATTAAGAACATGGAGAAGTACAGACAAGCTGCTAAACTGGAGATCAATGTCCTGGAGAAAATCAACGAGAAAGACCCACACAACAAACAGTAAGGAGTTTGATGAACCAGTAGAGAGTTTGAGAAGTTGTTTCCCTCACCTTCTGTGGCTTTCTCTTTACTTCTCATTTCAAATATTAAGTTCTGCTATTCTGATGTATCAAATACTTATGTCATGCAATAAAATACAAATTAATTACTTAAAAATAATACAATGTGATTTTCTGGATTTTTGTTTTAGATTCCGTCTCTCACAGTTGAAGTGTACCTATGATATAAATTACAGACCTCTACATGCTTTGTAAGTAGGAAAACCTGCAAAATCGGCAGTGTATCAAATACTTGTTCTCCCCACTGTATATGTATGCCCATATGCATGCTGGTAGCTCTCCAGAACCAGTGTTGGTGGTGACTACTTCCATAGACTATGACATTACTTACCAGGGATTGTTTAGTGTCTGGTAATGGTCTCTTTGACCAGAAGAGGGCGCTGGTTCATTGATGTAGCTCAGTCTACTAGCCTGAATCTCAATTCTGGGCCTCAAAGCCAGTTCCACTGCTTTTTTCATTGTTCCCCTCTAATCAGGGACTGATTTAGAGCAATTCATTATAAGGTAAAACAGAAAAGCAGCAGGCTCCGGACCTCGTAAGGTCAGAGTTGAATACCGCTGGTCTACTACATACTGTAGAGGAACTCCTATGGGCAGCAAGTGCAACGCTGGGCAGTTTCACCTTGGCTGTCCAGGTATTATCATGATGGATGCATGGTTTATCTGTTTCCCTCTGCAGTTCTCCATATCAACAAGCTGACCCACACTGACCTCAAACCTGAGAACATCCTGTTTGTCAACTCTGACTACACATTTAACATTTACATTTAAGTCATTTAGCAGACGCTCTTATCCAGAGCGACTTACAAATTACACCATCACTTACAACGCTGAGAAGGTGAGAGGGGGGGGGGGGGGCTTTATCCTTCCTTCTTCACTCTCTTCTTTACCTATGCTTTCTCCTTTGGCTAAAAGACCGTCCTCTGTCCTCTCTCCTCCGTCCTCTCTCATTTGTGACCCGGAAACCGATGAGTGGTCGAGGAGTGTGTCAATTTATTAGTAGGCAAACGGAAGAGTGTCGTCCCCTCCTCGATAGCCACTTTTCATTGAGGACACTCATGTCTACAGTATCCTACTGCAGAAGAGTTTTGACATCTGCCACACCCCGTTTGAAATATACCACACCCCATTTGAAATATACCACACCCCCTTTGAAATATACCACACCCCGTTTGAAATATACCACACCCCATTTGAAATATACCACACCCCCTTTGAAATATACCACACCCCATTTGAAATATACCACACCCCCTTTGAAATATACCACACCCCATTTTAAATATATCACACCCCATTTGAAATATACCACACCCCATTTGAATCAGATTTGGTTTTGTCAGAGGAGAAAAACATGCACAATTTTAAAACAATATGCTACGTATTGTTTTAACTATAAACTGTTTTGCATCTTAATTTGTTTTGATCACTTTAAACATTTATTTTGGGATCCACCCCTGTAAATGTCATTTGCCTGATGAGTGGAGAAGGACCGTCTCATTTCAACCAAGCACATTTTCATCCACGGTCACTCTCCTTGCCGATTATCCTAGATTCACTTTTATCTTTTTCAAAATGAGGCGAGAGAGGACGGAGGATAGAGGACGGAGGATAGAGGGCGGAGGAGAGAGGACGGAGGGATAGAGGACGGAGGATAGAGGACGGAGGATAGAGGACGGGGGATAGAGGACGGAGGATAGAGGACGGAGGATAGAGGGCGGAGGATAGAGGACGGAGGATAGAGGACGGAGGATAGAGGACGGAGGATAGAGCGCGGAGGATAGAGGGCGGAGGATAGAGGACGGAGGATAGAGGACGGAGGATAGAGGACGGAGGATAGAGGACGGAGGATAGAGGACGGAGGAGAGAGGGCGGAGGATAGAGGGCGGAGGATAGAGGGCGGATGATAGAGGACGGAGGATAGAGGACGGAGGATAGAGGGCGGAGGATAGAGGACGGAGGATAGAGGACGGAGGATAGAGGACGGAGGATAGAGCGCGGAGGATAGAGGACGGAGGAGAGAGGACGGAGGAGAGGGGACCGAGGAGAGAGGGCGGAGGATAGAGGACGGAGGATAGAGGGCGGAGGATAGAGGACGGAGGTTAGAGCGCGGAGGATAGAGGACGAAGGATAGAGGGCGGAGGAGAGTGTGCGGATTATAGAGGACGGAGGAGAGGGGACCGAGGAGAGAGGGCGGAGGATAGAGGACGGAGGATAGAGGGCGGAGGATAGAGGACGGAGGTTAGAGCGCGGAGGATAGAGGACGAAGGATAGAGGGCGGAGGAGAGTGTGCGGAGGATAGAGGACGGAGGAGAGAGGACGGAGGATAGAGGGTGGAGGATAGAGGACGAAGGATAGAGGACGGAGGATAGAGGGCGGAGGAGAGAGGACCGAGGAGAGAGGACGGAGGAGAGTGGGCGGAGGATAGAGGGTCGGAGGATAGAGGGCGGAGGAGAGAGGTCCGAGGAGAGAGGACGGAGGAGAGTGGGCGGAGGATAGAGGACGGAGGATAGAGGGCGGAGGAGAGTGGGCGGAGGATAGAGGGTCGGAGGATAGAGGGCGGAGGAGAGAGGACCGAGGAGAGAGGACGGAGGAAGTGGGCGGAGGATAGAGGACGGAGGATAGAGGGCGGAGGAGAGTGAGCGGAGGATAGAGGGTCGGAGGATAGAGGGCGGAGGAGAGAGGACGGAGGATAGTCATCTTCTTTCTCCCCCCCTCTCTCTCTCTCTGTCCCCCCCACCTCTATTTCTCTCGCTCTCTCAGAAGCGGGATGAGAGGAAAGTGAAGGATACAACAGTAAGGCTGGTGGATTTTGGCAGTGCCACGTTTGACCACGAACACCACAGCACCATCATATCTACACACCACTACCGTGCTCCTGAAGTTATTCTGGGTAACATACAGACATCACACTCTAATCTTGGACTATTGGCTAGCTGAACATTTGTTACTGTTCCAACTCAGAGCTGGGCTGGAGTCATCCGTGTGATGTCTGGAGTATCGGCTGCATCCTGTTTGAGTACTATGAAGGCTTCACCCTATATCAGGTACTGTGTGTTTGTGTGTGTGTGGACGTGTTTAACTATACTTGTGGGGACCAGAAGTCCCTACAAGAATAGTAAACAAACAAACATTTGACCAACTGGGGACATTTTGTTAGTCCGCACAAGGTCAAATGCTATTTCTCGGGGGTTTAGGGTTAGAGTTAGGGTTAGGGTTAGGAGTTAGGGTTAGTTTTAGGGTTATGAGCTAGGGTTAGGATTAAGGTTAGTGTTAAGGTTAGGTTTTGGGGGTGTAAGGGTTAGAGTTACGGTTAAGGGTTAGTGGTTAGGGAAAACAGGATGTTGAATAGGACTGAATTGTGTGTCCCCACAATGTTAGTTACAGAAGACTGTGTGTGTGTTTGTTGTTTGTGTGATACAAGTGAAAGTTGGGAGTTTATAGCTTCTGCTGACCAGTGTTTGTGTTTGTCTCAGACCCATGACAACCAGGAGCACCTGGCCATGATGGAGAGAGTACGGGGACCTCTCCCCTCTACGATGATCTGCAAGACCAGGTAACACATGATGACAGTTACACACACACACACACACACACACACACACACACACACACACACACACACACACACACACACACACACACACACACACACACACACACACACACACACACACACACACACACACACACGCACTCCTCATAGACACACATACACATTTCTCATAGACACACATACACACTCCTCACAGACACACAAACACACTCCTTATAGACACACATGCACACTCCTCACAGACACACATAGTATACACTTTGTCTGATTTGCCATTTCAGGAAGCAGAAGTATTTTCACTGCAGGCGTCTGGACTGGAACGATAACTCCAAGGCAGGACGATACGTCAAAGACCACATTAAACCTCTATGGGTAAGTTACCCCTGAGATAAAGACGCTCTAACCTGAGACTGGACTGGTAAAGCCTTAGATACTTGACACCTAAAGACACCAGTCTCAACGTCAACAGTGAGGAGGCGACTCCGGGATGCTGGCCTTCTAGGCAGAGTTCCTCTGCCCAGTGTCTGTGTTTTTTTGCCCATCTTAATCTTTTATTTTTATTGACCAGTCTGAGATATGTTTTTTTCTTTGCAACACTGCCTAGAAGGCCAGCATTCCAGAGTCGCCTCTTCACTGTTGATGTTGAGACTGGTGTTTTGTGGGTACTATTTAATGAATCTGCCAGTTGAGGACTGGCACTCTAATGTACTTGTTGTCTTGCTCAGTTGTGCACCGGGGCCTCCCACTCCTCTTTCTATTCTGGTTAGAGCCAGTTTGTGCTGTTCTGTGAAGGGAGTAGTACACAGCATTGTACAAGATCTTCAGTTTCTTGGCAATTTCTCGCATGGAATAGCCTTCATTTCTCAGAACAATAGACTGACGAGTTTCAGAAGAAAGGTCTTTGTTTCTGGCCATTTTGAGGCTGATGCTGCTGATGCTCCAGATACTCAACTGGTCTAAAGAAGGCCAGTTTTATTGCTTCTTTAATCAGCACTACAATTTTCAGCTGTGTTAACATAATTGCAAAAGGGTTTTCTAATGATCAAGTAGCCTTTTAAAATGATAAACTTGGATTAGCTAACACAACGTGCCATTGGAACACAAGAGTGATGGTTGCTGACATTGGGTCTCTGTACGTCTATGTAGATATTCCATCAAAAATCAGCCTGTCACGACTTCCGCCGAAGTTGGTGCCTCTCCTTGTTCGAGTGGCGTTCGGTGGTCGACGTCACCGGCTTTCTAGCCGCCACCGATCTACATTTCTTTTTCCATTTGTTTTGTCTTGATTGTACACACCTGGTTTCCATTACGTTATAATTTATTCCCTATTTAACCCTCTGGTTCCCACATGGTTTTGTGCGTGTTTGTTCTTTGTTAAGTAGTCGCTCTGTTGTGTCGAGCTGGAATATTTTTCCCTGTATGGAATTTGTTTGGGATTTTCCGAGTAAAGTACGTTGTTACTCAGTTCTGTGTCCTGCGCCTAACTCCGTCCTACCTGCTGCACACAGACTCTTGACACAGCCGTTTCCAGCTACAATAGTCATTTACAACGTTAACAATGTCAACACTGTATTTCTGATCAATTTGATGTTATTTTAATGGACAAAAAATGTGCTTTTCTTTCAAAAACAAGGACATTTCTAAGTGTCCCCAAACTTTTGAACGGTAGTGTAGATGCCTTAGATAACTTGAACACCTGAAGATACCCTCTAACTTGAGACTGTACATAGATACCTTAGATAACTTCAGAGAAAAGACGAAAAGACGTCCTTATTGATGTCTTTGTGATAACTGAACCCCTCCTCTCTCTCTCTCTCTCTGTCTCTCTGTCTCTCTGTCTCTCTGTCTCTCTGTCTCTCTCTCTCTCTCTGTCTCTCTCTCTCCCTCTCTCTCTCTCTCTCTCTCTCTCTCTCTCTCTCTCTCTTTCTCTACTTCAGAGATACCGGTTATCAGAAGCTAAGGAGCATCATCAGTTCTTTGACCTGTTGGAGAAGATGCTGGAGTACGAGCCCTCCAAACGCCTCTCTCTCTCCTCCGCCCTCCGCCATCCCTTCTTCCTACAACTCCGTAGGGGCAGCAAGGCCTGGGAGAGCACCCGGAACATCTGCCGATGACCCCTGACATTTAACCCTTGACATGGATGCGAGGAAGGACAGCCCAACCATGTCATACAACGTGCCGTTGTAATGTGTCAGGAAGTCGTGCTTTGTGACAAATTGGTGTCCGGAATTCCTGTGCATTATGAGGGAAATAGGATAATCTGACCTCAGTGTCTGGGGCAAATGTATCCTTCTCCACCTTTAACATAAAAAATGGAATGGAGAGAGAGTCTGTCACTTCCCTTTAGGGTTTGATTCAGTGGAGGCTGCTGAGGGGAGGACAGGCTCATAATAATGGCTGGAACGGAGTGAATGGAATGGCATCAAACCAGGTGTTTGATGTATTTGATACCATTCCACTCATTTCGCTCCAGCCATTACCAAGAGTCCGTCTTCCCTAATTAAGGTGCAACCAATCTCCTGTGGTTTGATTGGCAGTCTCCTTATGCTGATTGACAGCTTCGCTGCACAGTGGAGGCGGGCCTAGTGGCAGTGAAACATACATTATGTATGTAGAGCACACTGTTTTAACTGCAGCATAACATTACACACACACACACACACACACACACACACACACACACACACACACACACACACACACACACACACACACGGTTTATTTATGGTGTTATAATAATATGAACCCTTCTACTGATATATATCCTACTAACTGAATCACACCAACACACCACCCTGTGCACCATTTGGACCCTGGCCTCAGAATTTGATTGAGTGCAAGCTTAGTAGGGAGCATGGTCATAAGGCTATATTTATTTTATTTAACCAGGTAGGCTAGTTGAGAACAAGTTCTCATTTACAACTGCGACCTGGCCAAGATAAAGCATAGCAGTGTGAACAGACAACAACACAGAGTTACACATGGAGTAAACAATAAACAAGTCAATAACACAGTAGGAAAAAAACAAAATGAGTCTATATACATTGTGTGCAAAAGGCATGAGGTAGGCAATAAATAGGCCATAGGAGCGAATAATTACAATTTAGCAGATTAACACTGGAGTGATAAATTATCAGATGATCATGTGCAAGTAGAGATACAGGAGTGCAAAAGAGCTATATACTGTAGGTATGTGAGAGAGGGAGCGAGAGAGAGGAAGAGAAAGGGAGCGAGAGAGAGAGAGAGAAAAAGAGGGAGGGAGCGAGAGAGAGAGAGAGGAAGAGAGAGAGAGAGAAGAGATAGTCTTAACGGGTTTTCTTTCTTCAGCCTTGGCAGTGCTGAGAGGTGGCTTTAAGGCAGTGTGTTGGTGTCTGTCTGTATGAGACCCTTCTTCCAGAATGGTGTGAGTTACTTGTAGGGCTGTTGCGGTTATCCGAATGTGTGTGTGTGTGTGTGTGTGTGTGTGTGTGTGTGTGTGTGTGTGTGTGTGTGTGTGTGTGTGTGTGTGTGTGTGTGTGTGTGTGTGAGTGCGTGTGTTTTCCCTTTTCTTGGCAGTGCTGAACGTAAGCTCAGTCTGAAAGTCAACGTACGGTGTTAATGTGTGTAAATCAGGCTAACATTAAAGTTGAGTGAGACGTCACCGGTCTATATCTGAGTGTAGAGAGAGACACTGACGGAGGAAGTGTGTGGAAGTGTGTGTGAGTCAGCGTGTGTGTGAGTCAGCGTGTGTGTGTGACCGATTATTAGTTGCATGTTTTGGACAGTCTTCTTTATTCTCATGTGTTTTGAGTGTGTGAAGCTCACAGGGGAAGCACATGTGTGTTTCCCATGTCTCTGTGTGTCTTGTCAGTGAGAGCAGTCTCAGACTGAGTCATGGTAATTCACACACACTAACATTAGACAGCCCTGTTATTGTACTGGTCTGAAAGGAATGACCTTAGTACATCCCTGACCTGTGTGTGTGTATCAGAGAGAAAGAGGGAGAAACAGAGGGTGTGTGTGTGTGTGTGTGTGTGTGTGTGTGTGTGTGTGTGTGTGTGTGTGTGTGTGTGTGTGTGTGTGTGTGTGTGTGTGTGTGTGTGTGTGTGTGTGTGTGTGTGTGTGTGTGTGTGTGTGTGTGTGTGTGTGTTCTAGTCAGGCTGGCTGCCCTTCACATGCTGGACACTGATCCACAGTGGAATCCCTTAAGAAGCTCAGACACACATACACCACAGGAGGTTGGTGGTACCTTAATTGGGGAGGACAGGCTCGTGGTAATGGCTGGAGTGGAATACGGGGAATGGTTTCAAATACATTAAACACATTGTTTCCATTTGTTTGATGCTATTCCATTTGTCTGTTCCAGCGATTATTATGAGCCGTCCTCCCCTCAGCAGCCTCCACTGACATACACACTTTACACCCTGCTAACCGTCCACCTTCCTCCTGGCTATAAATGGACTCACTACCACTCCTGACCTACTGGACTCCTTAATGTCTTGCTGTCCCATGTGTCCCTGTACTCTGTCTTACACCCCCAGCCCTCCCCAGTCCTCCCACCCCCCCCAGTCCCCCCCCCCCCCCCCCCAAAATAAAAATCTGTGCATAAGGAGCTGTGACAGAGGGCTGTGGGCTCTCTCCTCCATCTTGTTAAGGAATTAATGATGTCCTCATCTGTCACAAACCAAGGCCCAGGGGGTTGGAGGTGAAGAGGGGGAGGGGAGAGGGGGGAGGCGGAGGGGGGAGGGGAGAGGGGAGAGGGGAGAGGGGGCGGTTGGATTGACTTTGGGAGATGGCGAACCTTGGGAGCCCCACACACACACTCTCTCCCTCCATCCCCCATGTTCTGCCAAATATGTCCTGGCTGAGCTTGAACTGTACAGATCTACTATCTTAATTTCATCACTATGTTGTTGCAGAGAATCTTCCTGCGCAGCAGGAAATGCAAACTTGTAGTGTGTTCAAGGTTTAAAAAGGCTTCTAAAGTTTGTAATTCCCACTTAAATATGTCGGATTTGATTTGATCTAATGACCGATGTATTAATACCTACAAAATTGTCCATGAATTATAATCCACATAATAATTCACATTTCCTGTTGCTGCAGGATCATTTTCCTGCTGTGAGAAACTGGTCAAATTAAGATATCTGTAGCAATTCCTGGTGTAGCAGGAGAAGATGAATGGACACCAAGCCAAAGGGAACAGCTGACCACCTGGTGTAGCAGGAGAAGATGAATGGACACCAAGCCAAAGGGAACAGCTGACCACCTGGTGTAGCAGGAGAAGATGAATGGACACCAAGCCAAAGGGAACAGCTGACCACCTGGTGTAGCAGGAGAAGATGAATGGACACCAAGCCAAAGGGAACAGCTGACCACCTGGTGTAGCAGGAGAAGATGAATGGACACCAAGCCAAAGGGAACAGCTGACCACCTGGTGTAGCAGGAGAAGATGAATGGACACCAAGCCAAAGGGAACAGCTGACCACCTGGTGTAGCAGGAGAAGATGAATGGACACCAAGCCAAAGGGAACAGCTGACCACCTGGTGTAGCAGGAGAAGATGAATGGACACCAAGCCAAAGGGAACAGCTGACCACCTGATGTCCTTCTCAGGGTTCTATCAGAGCTTTATGTCTCCTTTCCTTGTGTTTTTAGTTTGTGTAATGTTATACATACACACACACACACACACACACACACACACACACACACACACACACACACACACACACACACACACACACACACACACACACACACACACACACACACACACACACACACACACACACACACACACACACACACACACACACGTGTGCATTCCTGTCACATATCCTAGCATGCCTGGCACTAGCCACACGGCTAGTAAACCAGACTCTCTGTGTCCTGACAGCTGCTCTTTCTGTCTGTCTCACAACAGACCTGAGATAAACAGGGGTCATATCTCTTCTTTCACTGCTCTCTACTCCCTCACCATCCCATCCCTCCATCCCTTCATCCCTCCCATACCTCCATCCCCATCCCTCCATCTCTCCATCCCTCCCATCCCTCCATTCCTCCATCCCCATCCCTCCATCCCCCCATCCCTCCATCCATCCCTCCATCCCTGACACCCCTCCATACTTCCATCCCTCCATCCCTCCATCCCTCCCATCCCTCCATCCCTCCATCCCCATCCCCCCATCCCCATCCCTTCATCCACCCCTCCCATACCTCCATCCCCCATCCATACAGCCATCCCTCCCATCCCTCCATCCCTCCCTCCCATCCCTCCCATCCCTTCATCCCTCCATCCCTCCCATCCCTCCATCCCTCCATCCCTCCATCCATCCATACCTCCATCCCTCCATCCCTCCCATACCTCCATCCCTCCCTCCATCCCTCCATCCATCCCTCCCATCCCTTCATCCCTCCCATATCGCCATCCCTCCATCCTCCCATCCCTCCATCCCTCCCATACCTCCATCCCTCCATCCATCCATCCATCCATCCCTCCATCCATCCATACCTCCATCCCTCCCATACCTCCATAACTCCATCCCTCCCATACCTCCATCCCTCCCATACCTCCATCCCTCCATCCCCCATTCCTCCATCCGTACCTCCATCCCTCCCATCCCTCCATCCCTCCCATCCCTCCATCCCTCCCATACCTCCATCCATACCTCCATCCCTCCCATACCTCCATCCATACCTCCATCCGTACCTCCATCCATCCCTCCCATCCCTCTATCCCTCCCATGCCTCCATCTCTCCATCCATTCCTCCCATCCCTCCATTCCTCCATCCATACCTCCATCCCTCCATCCATCCCTTCATCCCTCCCATACCTCCATCCCTCCATCCATCCATTCCTCCATACCTACATCCCTCCCATACCTCCATCGCCCACATCCCTCCATCCCGCCCATCCATCCATCCCTCCATCCCGCCCATCCATCCATCCCTCCATCCCTCCCATACCTCCATACATACCTCCATCCCTCCCATACCTCCATCCGTACCTCCATCCCTCCCATCCCTCCCATCCCTCGATCCCTCCCATCCTTCCCTCCATCCATCCATCCATCCATCCCTCCCATCCCCCCCATACCTCCATCCATCCCTCCATACCTCCATCCCTCCCATACCTCCATCCCTCCCATACCTCCATCCCCCATCCCTCCATCTGTACCTCCATCCCTCCCATACCTCCGTACCTCCATCCCTCCATCCCTCCCATACCTCCATCTGTACCTCCATTCCTCCCATCCCTCCATCCATACCTCCACCCCTCTATCCCTCCCATACCTCCATCCCTCCATCCATCCATTCCTCCATACCTACATCCCTCCCATACCTCCATCGCCCACATCCCTCCATCCCGCCCATCCATCCATCCCTCCATCCCGCCCATCCATCCATCCCTCCATCCCTCCCATACCTCCATACATACCTCCATCCCTCCCATACCTCCATCCGTACCTCCATCCCTCCCATCCCTCCCATCCCTCGATCCCTCCCATCCTTCCCTCCATCCATCCATCCATCCCTCCCATCCCCCCCATACCTCCATCCATCCATCCCTCCATACCTCCATCCCTCCCATACCTCCATCCCCCATCCCTCCATCTGTACCTCCATCCCTCCCATACCTCCGTACCTCCATCCCTCCATCCCTCCCATACCTCCATCTGTACCTCCATTCCTCCCATCCCTCCATCCATACCTCCACCCCTCTATCCCTCCCATGCCTCCATCCCTCCATCCATTCCTCCCATCCCTTCATCCCTCCATCCCTCCATCCATACCTCCATCCCTCCATCCATCCCTTCATCCCTCCCATACCTCCATCCCTCCATCCATCCATTCCTCCATACCTACATCCCTCCCATACCTCCATCCATACCTCCATCCCTCCCATACCTCCATCCATACCTCCATCCGTACCTCCATCCATCCCTCCCATCCCTCTATCCCTCCCATGCCTCCATCTCTCCATCCATTCCTCCCATCCCTCCATTCCTCCATCCATACCTCCATCCCTCCATCCATCCCTTCATCCCTCCCATACCTCCATCCCTCCATCCATCCATTCCTCCATACCTACATCCCTCCCATACCTCCATCGCCCACATCCCTCCATCCCGCCCATCCATCCATCCCTCCATCCCGCCCATCCATCCATCCCTCCATCCCTCCCATACCTCCATACATACCTCCATCCCTCCCATACCTCCATCCGTACCTCCATCCCTCCCATCCCTCCCATCCCTCGATCCCTCCCATCCTTCCCTCCATCCATCCATCCATCCATCCCTCCCATCCCCCCCATACCTCCATCCATCCCTCCATACCTCCATCCCTCCCATACCTCCATCCCTCCCATACCTCCATCCCCCATCCCTCCATCTGTACCTCCATCCCTCCCATACCTCCGTACCTCCATCCCTCCATCCCTCCCATACCTCCATCTGTACCTCCATTCCTCCCATCCCTCCATCCATCCCTCCACCCCTCTATCCCTCCCATACCTCCATCCCTCCATCCATCCATTCCTCCATACCTACATCCCTCCCATACCTCCATCGCCCACATCCCTCCATCCCGCCCATCCATCCATCCCTCCATCCCGCCCATCCATCCATCCCTCCATCCCTCCCATACCTCCATACATACCTCCATCCCTCCCATACCTCCATCCGTACCTCCATCCCTCCCATCCCTCCCATCCCTCGATCCCTCCCATCCTTCCCTCCATCCATCCATCCATCCCTCCCATCCCCCCCATACCTCCATCCATCCATCCCTCCATACCTCCATCCCTCCCATACCTCCATCCCCCATCCCTCCATCTGTACCTCCATCCCTCCCATACCTCCGTACCTCCATCCCTCCATCCCTCCCATACCTCCATCTGTACCTCCATTCCTCCCATCCCTCCATCCATACCTCCACCCCTCTATCCCTCCCATGCCTCCATCCCTCCATCCATTCCTCCCATCCCTTCATCCCTCCATCCCTCCATCCATACCTCCATCCCTCCATCCATCCCTTCATCCCTCCCATACCTCCATCCCTCCATCCATCCATTCCTCCATACCTACATCCCTCCCATACCTCCATCCCTCCCATCCACCCATCCCTCCATCGCCCACATCCCTCCATCCCGCCCATCCATCCATCCCTCCATCCCTCCCATACCTCCTCCCATCCCTCCATCCCTCCCTTTCCCTCACCTGCTCTCTCTATCTGCTGTGTCTGAATACCTGGAATGACTTGCCCTGTCAGTCTCAGGTGGTTTACATAAGAAAACAATTGGGGAAATGGCTGCAGAGTGCACACTGTTATGCTTCCAAGCCTGTTGAAGATCCATAATGGTTGAAGTGGTGCTGTTTGAAACGAGAACAGAATCTAGAGTATGAGAAGACATTGTCCTTTTTCCTCATTCCCGTCCCTTTTGCTGGATGGTCTTCAGATCAGTATGTAGTAACTACCGTCTTCTGCTCTGAACACAGACTGCTGTCTCATACTGACTGACTGACTTTCCCTCACGCCATCTATCTCTCTGTGTCTGCCTCTCTATTCCCATCCATCTCCCATTATCTACTGAACTCAGAGCCCTTCCATCCATCTGGCCTGTCTTAAACCTCCACCGTCATCCTGATCACAGCTGGTTACACCTGATCGAAGATCACTTTGTCTTTCTGCCTTCTAATGGTTGGAGATTGGGTATTGGGATTGCATAAACAGATCCCAGACCTGTGCTTAAGGCATCGTCTACTTAGAAGGCGTGAGGGATGGTAACTTGTTGGAACTTTTTAAAGGTAACAATACCCTGCCATCCTTTCTGTTTGTCACACAAGCACACAGTCAGTCAGGAGAGTGTCTAACATGACATCAGCTAATGTGTCTAAGTCTTCTTCATACACAGGGTGCAGTCCCTGTTTCTGCTAACGAGATTCCCCTCGTTAAGTCCATAAGGAGGTCATCTCAAGGGGGGGGGGGGGGATAATAGTAAAGAGGGAGGGGTATAGAGGATGAGGGGGGAATGGGTTGAGTAGTAGATCCTCGGGGAGGAAAGCTGTCATTTTCACCTGAGAGGGCAATAGAACACACAGCACAAAGAGTGGAGGAGAGCAGGAAAAGAGAGCAGGAAGAACTTTGTCTGTGGGGTTGCTCTTCTCATTGCCTTCAGTTGACCTCAAGGCTTTGTGGAACTGGACTATGGGACACGGTTCGCTACAGTATATGGTCTCTGGCTGAAGCTCTAAGGACTTTATGGGTGTTTGAGGCTCAGGCCTACTGTGGGTGTCTGGGTAAGGAAGTACTGGACTGGGCTTGTTGTGTGTGTCTATCTGAAACGCTGCACATGCTGTCTGGGTGTAATCTCTAACTGCCTGTCTGTGTCCTTGTCCTTGCAGGTACTGAGACCCTGAGTCATTGTCTATGAATACACTGGCTGTCTGTACTGTAGTGAGTGTGTCCAAGCCAGCTAACCTCAAGGAGGAAGATGTGGGAGATGCGCACAGACACAAACATATGTCCTACAGAACATGAATGAAAAAGGACACTGATGCTTCTGAGTGTGAAGTAACACACATAGGTTACACTACAGAGAGTTCTGGACTTACCCTCTCTTTCTCTCTCTTTCTCACACACACACACACACACACTCACTCTAACACACACCCTGAGACATGGATACTATGGTGAAGCAGTCTCTGGCAGTGCCCATGAAGAAGCTGTCCAGCTGTGTGACAGGAGTGAAGGAGAGAGAGGTGTGGGCCAGGCGCAGGGCCAAGAGGGGGACAGGAGGAGTAAAGAGCAGCCCTCCACGGATGGGACAGACCTCCGTCATACGCTCCTACCAAACTGACCTGGAGAAGGAGAGGTGAGTGACCGCAAACATAACTAGAACATGACCACTGTGGTCAATGTGGAGATTAGAAACAACACCATGAGGAGATTATGGATGAAAACCAGCTTCGTAACAGACAGGTTGGGGGTTGGCGGTGATGGGTTTTAGGGCAGGGATGTATTTATGTTTGTGTGTGTGTCTATCTATGTGTTACATGTAATTGTTGTGTTGATTCCAGGAAGCTGAGGGAAGCCCTGAATGCTCAGAAACACGCAGAGAGAGCCGCCATGAGGGATCACTTCAGGAAGAAGTACCAGCTCTCCAAGGTTAGTGTGGATGTCTGAGTAAGGAAGTACTGGACTGGGCTTGTTGTGTGTGTCTATCTGAAACATTTGCAGACCAAATTATACCCCTCTCTCCTAGCCCCTATCTCCTAGCCCTATCGCCTAGCCCCTATCTCCTAGACCCTATCTCCTAGACCCTATATCCTATCTCCTATCTCCTAGCCCCTAGCCCCTAGCCCCATACCCGTAACCCTTAAAGCAGTGCTATATTTAAACAGTATTTTTTCCTCGTCACCCTACCCCTCTCTTCCCAACTCTCTTCCCAACTCCCAGAGTTCCAAGGACACCAGCCACCTGAGTGCAGCGCAAGGTAAAGTGGCACTCCCCCGTCAACTGGCTAAACTGATTGGTCCTGAGACCCCGGCCAAGGACGATGGCTACAACCTGCTGAGCGCCTTCCAAGGCCTCAACTTCAACATGGGGATGCTTGGAGGCAAGCAGACCAAGTCGTCCACTCCAATGTCAGTCAACGGAGAGGCCTGCAAAGTCATGTGATCAAAGAGAACATACTAGATACTACACAGAATCAACCTGCAACATGCTAAAACATGCATTATGCCTGAATGATGAAAAATAACATTTTAACACAACGTAGCAGCAGATTGGTGGGAACACATTGGCAGACGACTTTGTCACAGTTGCTCCTCTATCCCTTTATCTCCTTATCTGTCTTTAACTCTCTCTTTCTCTCTCTCTCTCCACCTCTCTCTCTCTCTTCACCCCTTTTTCCCTCTCTCTCTCTTCCCCCCTCTCCCTCTCTCTCTACCCCTGTCTCTCTCTCCACCCCTCTCTCTCTCTCGCTCTCTCCACCCATCTCTCTCTCTCGCTCTCCCTCTCTCTCTCTTCACCCCTTTCTTTCTCTTTCTCTCTCTTCACCTCTCTCTCTCCACCATTTTTTCTCTCTCTCTTCACCCCCCCCTCTCTCTCTCCACCTCTCTCTCGCTCTCTCTCTTTGTCTCTCTCTCTCTCTCTTCACCCCCTCTCTCTCTCTCTCTCTCTCTCTCTCTCTCTCTCTCTCGCTCTCTCTCTCTTTTCACCCCTCTCTCTCTCCACCTCTCTCTCTTTCTCTCTTTCTTCACCCCCGCTCTCTCTCTCTTTACCTTTCTCTCTCTCTCTCACACCAACCCCCCCCCCCCCCCCTCTCTCTCTCACTCTCCCTCGCTGAGTTATCTGCTGATCAGACTGTTGACAATAGAGCCAGGCTGTGAGGATGACTCGTCAGGGGAAATTATGTCATGAATGACGTCATCCCTGTGTCACTGATAGTAGGACATGGCTATCATTGTTACTATTTGCATAGAACTGGTCTGGACCATACAGGAACTAACTGGATGAAACTGGACTGGACCTGTTACAGATCATTAGGCCCATTTAGGGCCCACACACAGGGAAGGAACCCTAACAAGATAATAACCTTAAGTGTTGTTTTCACATTTACTTCAGTTCTTAGTTCCCAAATATTTGTCTTGTTAATCTTTGTTTTGTACATAACCTTTGACTTTTGTGGGGTATATAAGTCAAACGCTGTCCTTATTATGTTGTTACAAAGAAACTGTTAATAAAGACTAGTTTGGTACTGGCATACGACAGAGATGTGTGTGTGTGTGACTATGGGTGTGTGTGAGTGTGTTCCTGCATGTCTGTGTGTGACTATGAGTGTTTGTGACTTTGTGTGCGTGTGTTAATCCTACACCATTCTGACATTTTTGTTGTGCTATGTTTCTCTTGAACTTTGACCTTCTGAGACATAAATCATCACCTCTATCAGCTATATGAGAGATGGAAGACAAACAGTCGAAGGATGAGAGGAGGGAGGGATGGAGGGATGGAGCAATAATTGAGAAGAAAAAAGCACATTTGCGCTGTAGAGAGTGGAGAGTAGCGGTGAAGCTATGAGAGTCTGAGAGGGTCATCCCTACCTCAGACCATGTGGAGTGTATCTGTGAGCCCGTCCGTGTTGCAGGTGATACAGGGGATGTGTGTGTCCGTGCGTCCAGCAGCGTGTGTGAGGATACAGAGGGGGATGTGTGTGTGTCCGGCGGGGACAGTGGCAGGGCGCGGTGTGGAGGGGGTAACCCCCGCCAGAGGGGGTCCTGCAGGGAGGGGTGGAGGTAGAGGGCTGAGGCGGTTTGAGGAGATCCCCCACACGGGCAGCAGTGGCTGGCTCAACCTGGTGAAGTTCTGGAGAGAAGACAGATTTAAACTATTACACAAACACATGGAGAGGACCTTCAACACCCTCGGCCCCATTTACAGGTACCTGTGTGTGTGTGCATGTGCATGTGTGTTTGTATGAACGTGTGTGTGGCAGTGTGACGCTGTGGGCCCTATCAGCTCTCACAGTCTCACATCATGTTTCTCAAATGTACATTTTCAAAGTTGTTCCAAATGTCAAATGTTAAAGTTTTGAAGGTTAATTTGAGGCATTAACTCAGAGTTTTTAAGGTTAAGTTAAGTTCAGGCATTAACTCTGAATGGTTAAGGTACTAACTCTGAACGGTTAAGGTACTAACTCTGAACGGTTAAGGTACTAACTCTGAACGGTTAAGGTACTAACTCTGAACGGTTAAGGTACTAACTCTGAACGGTTAAGGTACTAACTCTGAACGGTTAAGGTATTAACTCTGAACGGTTAAGGTATTAACTCTGAACGGTTAAGGTATTAACTCTGAACGGTTAAGGTATTAACTCTGAACGGTTAAGGTACTAACTCTGAACGGTTAAGGTACTAACTCTGAACGGTTAAGGTACTAACTCTGAACGGTTAAGGTACTAACTCTGAACGGTTAAGGTACTAACTCTGAACGGTTAAGGTACTAACTCTGAACGGTTAAGGTACTAACTCTGAACGGTTAAGGTACTAACTCTGAACGGTTAAGGTACTAACTCTGAATGGTTAAGGTATTAACTCTGAACGGTTAAGGTATTAACTCTGAACGGTTAAGGTACTAACTCTGAATGGTTAAGGTATTAACCGTGTGTGTGTGTGTGTGTGTGTGTGCTGTCATGTTTCATGTACTGTGGCGGGTGTGTCTGCAACAGGGAGCGACTGGGCACCCAGAGCACTGTGAATATCCTGCTGCCGTCTGACATCAGTGAGCTGTTCCGCTCTGAGGGCCTTCACCCCCGACGCATGACCCTGCAGCCATGGGCCACACACAGAGAGACACGACAGCACAGCAAGGGAGTCTTCCTCAAGTACATACCTGTGTGTGTGTGTGTGTGTGTGTGTGTGTGTGTGTGTGTGTGTGTGTGTGTGTGTGTGTGTGTGTGTGTGTGTGTGTGCAAGAGAGAGAGAGAGAGAGAAAGAGAGAGAGAGAGTTTATCAGAGTGTATGGAGGGAGGTAACATAGTCAGTCATTTGACGGTGGTCCTCTCTACCACCAGGAACGGGGCAGAGTGGCGTGCCGACCGTCTCCTGCTCAACAGGGAGGTGATGATGGCTCCTGCCGTACGTCGCTTCCTGCCCCTCCTAGACGAAGTAGCGAGGGATTTCTGTCGTCAGCTAGCGACCCGGGTGGAGAAAGAGGGAGGAGAGGAGGAGAGGGGGCACAGTCTGACTATCGACCCCAGCCCTGACCTCTTCCGCTTCGCCCTGGAAGGTTGTCTTCTTTCACATTTTCATTTTGTGTGTTGGTGGGATGTGTTGGTGTGGATGTGTTGGTGTGAATGTGTTGGTGTGAATGTGTTGGTGTGAATGTGTTGGTGTGAATGTGTTGGTGTGAATGTGTTGGTGTGAATGTGTTGGTGTGGATGTGTTGGTGTGAATGTGTTGGTGTGAATGTGATGTGTGTTGGTGTGAATGTGTTGGTGTTGGTGTGAATGTGTTGGTGTGAATGTGTTGGTGTGAATGTGTTGGTGTGGATGTGTTGGTGTGAATGTGTTGGTGTGGATGTGTTGGTGTGAATGTGTTGGTGTGAATGTGTTGGTGTGAATGTGTTGGTGTGAATGTGATGTGTGTTGGTGTGAATGTGTTGGTGTGAATGTGTTGGTGTGGATGTGTTGGTGTGGATGTGTTGGTGTGGATGTGTTGGTGTGGATGTGTTGGTGTGGATGTGTTGGTGTGGATGTGTGGGTGTGAATGTGTGGGTGTGAATGTGTGGGTGTGAATGTGTGGGTGTGAATGTGGATGTGTGAGTGTGGATGTGTGAGTGTGGATGTGTGGGTGTGGATGTGTGGGTGTGGATGTGTGGGTGTGGATGTGTGGGTGTGGATGTGTGGGTGTGGATGTGTGGGTGGGGATGTGTGGGTGGGGATGTGTGGGTGGGGATGTGTGGGTGGGGATGTGTGGGTGGGGATGTGTGGGTGGGGATGTGTGGGTGGGGATGTGTGGGTGGGGATGTGTTGGTGTGGATGTGTTGATGTGGATGTGTTGGTGTGGATGTGTTGGTGTGGATGTGTTAGTGTGGATCTGTTGGTGTGGATGTGTTGGTGGGGTTGTGTTGGTGGGGATGTGTTGGTGTGGATGTGTTGGTGTGGATGTGTCAGTGTGGATGTGTCGGTGTGGATGTGTTAGTGTGGATGTGTTAGTGTAGATGTGTTGGTGTGGATGTGTTGATGTGGATGTGTTGGTGTGGATGTGTTGGTGTGGATGTGTTAGTGTGGATGTGTTAGTGTGGATGTGTTGGTGTGGATGTGTTAGTGTGGATGTGTTGGTGTGGATGTGTTGGTGTGGATGTGTTGGTGTGGATGTGTTGGTGTGGATGTGTTGGTATGCTTGTGTTGGTATGCTTGTGTTGGTGGGGATGTGTTGGTCTGGATGTGTTGGTATGAATGTGTTGGTGGGGATGTGTTGGTGTGGATGTGTTGGTGTGGATGTGTTAGTGTGGATGTGTTGGTGTGGATGTGTGTTCGTTTGGATGTGTTAGTGTGGATGTGTTAGTGTGGATGTGTGTTAATGTGGATGTGTTGGTGTGGATGTGTTAGTGTGGATGTGTTAGTGTGGATGTGTTAGTGGGGATGTGTTGGTGTGGATGTGTTGGTGGGGAAGTGTTGGTGGGGATGTGTGTTGGTGGGGATGTGTTGGTGGGGATGTGTTGGTGTGGATGTGTTGGCGTGGATGTGTTGGTGTGGATGTGTTAGTGTGGATGTGTTAGTGTGGATGTGTTAGTGTGGATGTGTGTTAATGTGGATGTGTTGGTGTGGATGTGTTAGTGTGGATGTGTTGGTGTGGATGTGTTGGTGTGGATGTGTGTTAATGTGGATGTGTTGGTGTGGATGTGTTGGTGTGGATGTGATAGTGTGGATGTGTTGGTGTGGATGTGTTGGTGTGGATGTGTTAGTGTGGATGTGTATTGGTGTGTATGTGTATTGGTGTGGATGTGTATGTGAGGATGTGTTGGTGTGGATGTGTCAGTGTGGATGTGTTAGTGTGGATGTGTCAGTGTGGATGTGTTGGTGTGGATGTGTTAGTGTGGATGTGTTGGTGTGGATGTTTTAGTGTGGATGTTTTAGTGTGGATGTTTTAGTGTGGATGTGTTGGTGTGGATGTTTTAGTGTGGATGTGTTGGTGTGGATGTGTTAGTGTGGATGTGTTGGTGTGGATGTTTTAGTGTGGATGTTTTAGTGTGGATGTTTTAGTGTGGATGTGTTGGTGTGGATGTGTTGGCGTGGATGTGTTGGTGTGGATGTTTTAGTGTGGATGTGTTGGTGTGGATGTTTTAGTGTGGATGTTTTAGTGTGGATGTTTTAGTGTGGATGTGTTGGTGTGGATGTTTTAGTGTGGATGTTTTAGTGTGGATGTGTTGGTGTGGATGTTTTAGTGTGGATGTTTTAGTGTGGATGTTTTAGTGTGGATGTGTTGGTGTGGATGTTTTAGTGTGGATGTTTTAGTGTGGATGTTTTAGTGTGGATGTTTTAGTGTGGATGTGTTTGTGTGGATGTGTTGGCGTGGATGAATCTCTCTCTCTCTCTCTGTCTCTCTCAGTCTCTCTGTCTCTCTCAGTCTCTCAGTCTCTCTGTCTCTCTCAGTCTCTCTGTCTCTCTCAGTCTCTTTGTCTCTCTCAGTCTCTCTGCCTCTCTGTCTCTCTTTCTTTCTCTCTCTCTCTCTCTCTCTCTCTCTCTCTCTCTCTCTCTCTCTCTCTCTCTCTCTCTCTCTCTCTCTCTCTCTCTCTCTCTCTCTCTCTCTCTCTCTCTCTCTCTCTCTCTCTCTCTCTCTCTCTCTCTCTCTCTCTCTCTCTCTCTCTCTCTCTCAATTCGGTTCATTTCAATTCAAGGGGCTATATTGGCATGGGAAACATATGTTTAAACATATTAAATAAACAAATGTGAAATAAACAATAAAAAAATGTACAGTAAACATTACACTCGCAAAAGTTCTGAAGGAATAAATGTCATATTATGTCTATAAACAGTGTTGTCACAATGTGCAAATAGTTAAAGTAGAAAATAAATAAACATAAATTGTATTTACAAGGGTGTTTGTTCTTCACTGGTTGCCCTTTTTTAACCTTTATTTAACTAGGCAAGTCAGTTTAAGAACAAATTCTTATTTACAATGACGGCCTATACCGGTCAAACCCGGACGACGCTGGGCCAATTGTGCGCCCCCCTATGGGACTCCCAATCACAGCAGGTTGTGATCCAGCCTGGAACCTAACCAGGGTCTATAGTGCCGCTTCTAGCACTGAGATGCAGTGCCTTAGACCACTGTGCCACTCGGGAGTCCTTTTCTTGTGGCAACAGGTCACAAATCTTGCCGCTGTGTTTGCGCACTGTGTTATTTCACCTAACAGATATGGGAGTTTATCAAAATTGGATTTGTTTTCAAATTCTTTGTGGGTCTGTGTAATCTGAGGGAAATATGTTTCTGTAATATGGTCATACATTGGGCAGGAGGTTAGGAATTGCAGCTCAGTTACCACCTCATTTTGTGGGCAGTGTCCACATAGCCTGTCCTCTTTTTTTTTGTAATTTTATATTTTATTTAACTAGCCAAGTCAGTTAAGAACAAATTCTTATTCATAATGACGGCTTACACCGGCCAAAACGGGACAACGCTGGGCCAATTGGGCGGCGCCCTATGGGACTCCCAATCACAGATATTGTGATACAGCTTGGATTCAAACCAGGGTGTCTGTAGTGACGCCTCTAGCACTGAGATTCAGTGCCTTAGACCGCTGCGCGACTCAGGAGAGCCCGGTCTCCCTTCAGCGTCCTTTCTCAATAGCAAGGCTATGCTCACTGAGTCTGTACATAGTCAAAGATTTCCTTGGGTCAGTCACAGTGGTTAGGTATTCTGCCACTATGTACAATCTGTTTAGGGCCAAATAGCATTCTAGTTTGCTCTGTTTTTTTTGTAATTCTTTCCAATGTGTCAAGTAATTATCTTTTTGTTTTCTCATGATTTGGTTGGGTCTAATTGTGTTCCTGTCCTGGGGCTCTGTGGGGTCTGTATTTGTGAACTGAGCCCAATGACCAGCTTGCTTAGGGGGCTCTTCTCCAAGGTTCATTTCTCTGTAAGTGATGGCTTTGTTATGAAGGAACATTTGAAAATCGCTTCCTTTTAGGTGGTTGTAGAATTTAACGGCTCTTTTCTGGATTTTGATAATTAGTTGGTATCAGCCAATCTTTTTTTTGTTTGTTGGTGTTTTACATTGTACACAGAGGATATTTTTACAGAATTCTGCATGCGGTCTCAATTTGGTGTTTGCCCCATTTTGTGAATTCTTGGTTGGTGAGATGACCCCAGACCTCACAACCATGAAGGACAATGGGTACTATAACTAATTTAAGTATTTTTAGCCAAATCATAATTGGTATGTCAAATTTAATCTTCCTTTTGATGGCATAGAAGGCCCTTCTTGCCTTGTCTCTCAAATCGTTCTCAGCTTTGTGGAAGTTACCTGTGGTGCTGATGTTTAGGCCAAGGTACGTATAGTTTTTGTGTGCTCAAGGGCAACGGTGTCTAGACGGAATTTGTATTTGTGGTCCTGGCAACTGGTTTTGGAACACCATACTTTTTGTCTTACTGATATTTACGGTCAGGGCCCAGGTCTGACAGAATCTGTGCAGAAGATCTAGGTACTGCTGTAGGTCCTCCTTAGTTTTTTAAAATGTATTTTTAATTTATTTAATTTATTTAACCAGGTAGGCTAGTTGTGAACAAGTTCTCATTTACAACTGCGACCTGGCCAAGATAAAGCAAAGCAGTGTGTCACGTTCTGACCATAGTTCGTTTGTATTTTCTTTGTTTTAGTATGGTCAGGGCGTGAGTTGGGTGGGTTATCTATGTTTTGTGTTTCTATGTTGGGTTTGTCGTTTGGTCTGATATGGTTCTCAATCAGAGGCAGGTGTTTGTCATTGTCTCTGATTGGGAACCATATTTAGGTAGCCTGTTTTGTCTTTTGGTTTGTGGGTGTTTGTCTTCCGTGTCAGTGTTTGTCGCCACACGGTACTGTTTCATTTGTTCATCGTTTATTGTTTTGTTTAGTGTTCTGAGTTTTAATTAAACATCACCATGAACACTTACCACGCTGCACTTTGGTCCGATCCTTCTACCACCACAGACGATCGTTACACAGTGCGACAAAAACAACACAAAGTTACACATAAACAAATGTACAGTCAATAACACAAAAGAAAAGAAAAATGGAAAAATCTATGTACAGTGTGTGCAAATGTAGAAGAGTAGGGAGGTAGGCAATAAATAGGACCTAGAGGCAAAAATAATTACAATTTAGCATTAACACTGGAGTGATAGATGTGCAGATGCTGATGTGCATCATTCTGGTTGGGGACAGAAGCACCAGATCATCAGCAAACAGTAGACATTTGTCACGGCCGTCGAATGAAGAGGACCAAAGCGCAGCGTGGTGAGCGTACATATTCCTTTTATTTAGGTGACGCCAACAAAAACAATAAACAATACAAAACAACCGTGAAGCTTAAGGGCTATGTACCACAAACAAAGTTAACTTCCCACACAGAAAGGAGGGAAAAGGGCTACCCAAGTATGGTTCCCAATCAGAGACAACGATAGACAGCTGTCCCTGATTGAGAACCATACCCGGCCACAACTAAGAAACACAAAACATAGAAAATAGAACATAGAATGCCCACCCAAATCACACCCTGACCAAACCCAAAATAGAGACATAAAAAGGTCTCTAAGGTCAAGGCGTGACAACATTTGACTTCAGATTCTAGTAGGGTGAGGCTGGGTGCTGCAGACTGCTCTAGTGCCCTCGCCAATACATTTATATATATATATGATTAAGAGGGTGGGGCTTAAGCTGCATCGCTGTCTCACCCCACGGCCCTGTGGAAAGAAAGGGATGTGTTTTGGCCAATTTGAACTGTTTTTCCCCCAACACCACTTTCCATCAATTTGTATAGAAGACCCTTGTGCCAAATTGAGTCAAAAGCTTTTTTGATATCAACAAAGCATGAGAAGACTTTGCCTTTGTTTTGGTTTGTTTGTCAATTAGGGTGTGCAGGAGGATCATTATTTTAGATTGGCTCACTCCACACACAGCCTTAGGGAGAGTTTACGGCGCTATTGCGGTTTGACCCCAAAAAACATTATGATGCTCTTAGACAGCATCCCATAATTCTATGACAGTTAGACAGGGCCAGCTGCTTAGCTATATCTAAATATCGTCCAGGGTAGAAATGGAAGATACAGTAGAGTCGACCACTGATAAGAACTTCAGATAAACTGTATGGACGGGGGGTTCTGAAGTTAATATCTATCTTCGCTTTCTTTCTTCTCTACCTTTCTCCATTCTACTTTCACTTTTTCTCTCGTTCTCTTTCTCCAGCCAGTTGTCATGTCCTGTATGGAGAGCGTATTGGTCTCTTCTCCACCTCTCCCTCCCAGGAGTCTCAGAAGTTTATTTTTGCAGTTGAGAAAATGTTGGCCACCACCCCTCCTCTCCTCTACCTGCCCCCCCGTCTGCTGTGGCGCCTGGGCGCCCCCCTCTGGACACAACACGCCACTGCATGGGACCACATCTTCAGCCACGGTGAGACAGACACATAGAAGACAATCATCCTCAAAAGGAATAAAACAATGATAAACTAATGATAGTAATGACAACACTTCTCCCCTCATTCACTACCATTCGTTTTCCTCCTGCGCTCTCCTTCTCTGCTCTCAACCCCTCTCCTTCTCTGCGCTCAACCCCTCTCCTTCTCTGCTCTCAACCCCTCTCCTTCTCTCCTCTCAATCCCTCTCCTTCTCTCCTCTCAACCCCTCTCCTTCTCTGCTCTCAACCCCTCTCCTTCTCTCCTCTCAACCCCTCTCCTTCTCTGCTCTCAACCCCTCTCCTTCTCTGCTCTCAACCCCTCTCCTTCTCTGCTCTCAACCCCTCTCCTTCTCTTCTCTCAACCCCTCTCCTGCTCTGCTCTCAACCCATCTCCTTCTCTGCTCTCAACCCCTCTCCTTCTCTGCTCTCAACCCCTCTCCTTCTCTTCTCTCAAACCCTCTCCTTCTCTGCTCTCAACCCCTCTCCTTCTCTTCTCTCAAACCCTCTCCTTCTTTTCTCTCCACCCCTCTCCTTCTCTGCTCTCAACCCCTCTCCTTCTCTTCTCTCAAACCACCTCCTTCTTTTCTCTCAACCCCTCTCCTTCTCTGCTCTCAACCCCTCTCATTCTCTTCTCTCAAACCCTCTCCTTCTCTGCTCTCAACCCCTCTCCTTCTCTTCTCTCAAACCCTCTCCTTCTTTTCTCTCAACCCCTCTCCCACCTTGAACTGACTCATCTCCCTCATTCTCTCTCCTCACTGCTGTCCCCCCTCCTCTTCCCCGTTTCACTGTCCTGTTCCCCTTTCCTACCCCCAGCTGAGAAAAGGATCCAGAGAGGAGTCCAGCGTCTGCGCTCCACCCAGGCTGCAGGAGGTGGTAGTGGGGGTACAGAGGGAGAGTTCACAGGGATCCTGGGTCAGCTGATGGATAAAGGACAGTTGTCTCTGGAGCTCATTAGAGCCAACATCACTGAACTCATGGCCGGGGGAGTGGACACGGTGAGTGCATGTGTGGTATGTGTGTGTGTCTAAAGCTCAGAGTATGCTCAGTGTGTGTGTTTGATGTGTGTACAGAATGTGTCTTACCCCACTTATATCTTGGAATGTGAAATGAGTATGTGTGTATCCTCAGACGGCGGTGCCCCTGCAGTTTGCCCTGTATGAGTTGGGTCGTAACCCGGCAGTGCAGGAACAGGTCAGAGGTCAGGTGCGGGCAGCGTGGGCAAGAGCCGGCGGTGACGCCTACAAGGCCCTGCAGGGGGCGCCACTACTGAAGGGACTCGTCAAGGAGACCCTCAGGTACAGAGAATGTCTGCATTCATTTTAGAAATCTATATCTTTCAGTTTGATAGTTATTTGTAATCTGTACGTGTCTGTCTGTGTGTGCTGTGTGGTAAAGGTTATATCCAGTGGGGATCACTGTCCAGAGATATCCAGTCAGAGACATCATTATCCAGAACTTCCACATACCTGCTGGGGTGAGATCAGTCTCTGACACACACGCACGCACGCACGCGCGCGCGCACGCACGCACGCACGCACGCACGCACGCACGCACGCACACACACACACACACACACACACACTCTCTCATTTCTCCTCCATCTCTCTCTCTCTTTCCCTCTCTCTTTCTCCCCTCTCTCATTCTTTACCTCTCCCTCTCACGCTATTTCCCCCTGCCCTCTTTCTCTTTATCTCCCTCTCTCTCTCTTCCTCTCTCTCGCTCTCTCGCTCTCTCTCCCTCTCTCCCTCCCCCTGTCTTTCTCTTCCTCTCAATCCACTTTCTCCCTCCCCCTCGCTCTCTCAGACATGTGTCCAGGCGTGTCTGTATCCTCTGGGGAGAAGTCGAGATGTGTTTCAGGATCCGGAGCGTTTTGACCCTGGTCGCTGGGGGGCTCAGGAGTCTGGAGAGGGGCCTGGGGGGGGTGGAGGGTTCCGCTCCCTGGCGTTTGGATTCGGGGCCAGGCAGTGTGTTGGCAGGAGGATCGCTGAGAACGAAATGCAGCTGCTACTGATGCACGTGAGTGAAGGAGGGATGGAGGTTTGACAGAGAGGGAGATGGGAAAGCAAAGGGAATGGGGAAAAGGAAGAGAGGGATGTCAAAAAGGAGAGAATGATGTGAGAAGGAAAGACATGATGAGAGTTAAGAAGTGAAGTCTGGAGAAGATTAGTTGAATCTATCCTAATGAGTCCCTCTTTCTCCTTCGCCTCACCCCTTCTTACCCCTCATTTTCTATCCCTCTCTCTCCCTCTCTGTAGATCCTGTTGAGTTTCCGTCTCAGTGTGTCGTCTTCAGAGGAGCTCAGCACTAAATACACCCTAATCCTCCAGCCTGAAACCCCACCACGCATCACCTTCAGCACACTCTGACACACACCCACACTCACCCCCCCCCACACACACACACACATACACACACACACACACCAATCGTTTAACCAACCAAACAAATCAATCCTTTTATCAATCCATTATACCAGGTAATCGTCAATGAACTCACCAACATCCTTACCATATGGTCCACATGAAAACATCAAATAATAATAAAGTCCTATTTTTGGTCAATGAAAAGGCCAGTGTTTTCTTATTCATTTCTTTTTCAGATGTTGATTAAGGTTTGTTACAGCGGGATAGATATACTTAGACATGAAGAAGATTAACTAATTTCACTCTCCCGAATCCAAATGGATTTCTCCCATCAAAGCCGCAAACAATTATCAGATGTGTCCACAAGATGGCGGTAAAACCCACAGCAAAACTACATAAACAAATGATTGAAATGATTATTTTGCGAACCTGATGCTATGCACGTCTCCACATCCGCAAAGTTGTCTTCGTTGCTGCTGCCTGAAACTCACAGGCTGGTGTTCTTCTTCTCTAGGTATATCTTTCAATTTGAGCTATTCAGTCTCTCTCTCTTTATTATTATATCTTTTTTTTACAACAGTTAGACTTCTGGAATATCTTTGTCATTCGTTGTGAATGCATGCTGTTACAATAATTAGCTGAATCGCACAATCCCTGCAACCATTTCAAGTAAAAAATAAATACTCTGCCAGAGCTCTGCCAAGTTTAGGCTGCTAAACTCAACAGGCTGCTAAACTCACCAGGCTGCTAAACTCAACAGGCTGCTAAACTCAACAGGCTGCTAAACTCAACAGGCTGCTAAACTCACCAGGCTGCTAAACTCAACAGGCTGCTAAACTCAACCGGCTGCTAAACTCACCAGGCTGCTAAACTCACCAGGCTGCTAAACTCAACAGGCTGCTAAACTCACAAGGCTGCTAAACTCACAAGGCTGCTAAACTCAATGCTAAACTCAACCGGCTGCTAAACTCAACCGGCTGCTAAACTCAACCGGCTGCTAAACTCAACAGGCTGCTAAACTCACCAGGCTGCTAAACTCAACTGTTTGCCAATTCTTTCTTCTTCAAAGGCCATGGTGACACATTGTTGACATACTGCTCAAAGGACAGGAAGTTATTATGACAGGTTTGGTCAGTTTTAGTTTGTGATTAGTTCTATAACATTCTGTTCATCCCAATCCCTTCGCAAAGTCACTGGATGAAAATGTCATAATAGTCAGTTTATTGTTTGGTGTTGCATTAAATCTATTGCAAAACAGGTTTGAGATAAATTGGATGATATGGGCTGAAACTGAAACCTCAGCAATAATGGTTATGTAACCCTTTAATTACAGGCCATCCTGTAAAATACTAGTTTAGGCCACTTGAAGAATGAAGTCAGTACTGAAATGATGGCTAATATATTAGGACTTGATGCCAAAGGCTGTGTTGCATCTAAATGAGCTGTATGTCATGCATTTTGACAGGGTGTTATGTCACATTATGTGTGCTGTATGTCATGTATTTTGACAGGGTGTTATGTCACATTATGTGTGCTGTATGTCATGTATTTTGACAGGGTGTTATGTCACATTATGTGTGCTGTATGTCATGTATTTTGACAGGGTGTTATGTCACATTATGTGTGCTGTATGTCATGTATTTTGACAGGGTGTTATGTCACATTATGTGTGCTGTATGTCATGTATTTTGACAGGGTGTTATGTCACATTATGTGTGCTGTATGTATCTAGCTGTGTTCTGGAGTCCAGGGGAGTGGCTTCACAGTGTACATTCTCTCTAGTCAACTCCAGCACAAAGGTCTGTTTGTGTTCTGGCTACTGATTCTGTTGGCTTTTCAGGGTAGCTACACAAGTGTGTGTGTGTGTTTGTGCGTGTGTGTGCATGCGTGCGTGTTTGTGCGTGTGTGTGCATGCGTGCGTGTTTGTGCGTGTGTGTGCATGCGTGCGTGTTTGTGCGTGTGTGTGCGTGCGGGCGTGTTTAACTGTACTTGTGGGGATCAGAAGTTCCCACAAGAATAGTAAACTAACTAAGTCAAATGCAGAGTGGTCATTTTAGCATTTACAGTGAGGGAAAAAAGTATTTGATCCCCTGCTGATTTTGTACGTTTGCCCACTGACAAAGAAATTATCAGTCTATAATTTTAATGGTAGGTTTATTTGAACAGTGAGAGACAGAATAACAACAAAAATATCCAGAAAAATGCATGTCAAAAATGTTATAAATTGATTTGCATTTTAATGAGGGAAATAAGTATTTGACCCCTTCTCAATCAAAAAAGATTTCTGGCTCCCAGGTGTCTTTCATACAGGTAACGAACGGAGATTAGGAGCACACTCTTAAAGGGAGTGCTCCTAATCTCAGTTTCTTACCTGTATAAAAGACACCTGTCCACAGAAGCAATCAATCAATCAGATTCCAAACTCTCCACCATGGCCAAGACCAAAGAGCTCTCCAATGATGTCAGGGACAAGATTGTAGACCTACACAAGGCTGGAATGGGCTACAAGACCATCGCCAAGCAGCTTGGTGAGAAGGTGACAACAGTTTCTGTGATTATTCGCAAATGGAAGAAACACAAAAGAACTGTCAATCTCCCTCAGCCTGGGGCTCCATGCAAGATCTCACCTCGTGGAGTTGCAATGATCATGAGAACGGTGAGGAATCAGCCCAGAACTACACAGGAGGATCTTGTCAATGATCTCAAGGCAGCTGGGACCATAGTCATCAAGAAAACAATTGGTAACACACTATGCCGTGAAGGACTGAAATCCTGCAGCGCCCGCAAGGTCCCCCTGCTCAAGAAAGCACATATACATGCCCGTCTGAAGTTTGCCAATGAACATCTGAATGATTCAGAGGACAACTGGGTGAACGTGTTGTGGTCAGATGAGACCAAAATGGAGTTCTTTGGCATCAACCCAACTTGCCGTGTTTGGAGGAGGAGGAATGCTGCCTATGACCCCAAGAAACCATCCCCACCGTCAAACATGGAGGTGGAAACATTATGCTTTGGGGGTGTTTTTCTGCTAAAGGGACAGGACAACTTCACCGCATCAAAGGGACGATGGACGGGGCCATGTACCGTCAAATCTTGGGTGAAAACCTCCTTCCCTCAGCCAGGGTATTGAAAATGGGTCGTGGATGGGTATTCCAGCATGACAATGACTCAAAACACACGGCCAAGGCAACAAAGGAGTGGCTCAAGAAGAAGCACATTAAGGTCCTGGAGTGGCCTAGCCAGTCTCCAGACCTTAATCCCATAGAAAATCTGTGGAGGGAGCTGAAGGTTCGAGTTGCCAAACGTCAGCCTCGAAACCTTAATGACTTGAAGAAGATCTGCAAAGAGGAGTGGGACAAAATCCCTCCTGAGATGTGTGCAAACCTGGTGGCCAACTACAAGAAACGTCTGACCTCTGTGATTGCCAACAAGGGTTTTGCCACCAAGTACTAAGTCATGTTTTGCAGAGGGGTCAAATACTTATTTCCCTCATTAAAATGCAAATCAATTCATAACATTTTTGACATGCGTTTTTCTGGATTTTTTTGTTGATATTCTGTCTCTCACTGTTCAAATAAACCTACCATTAAAATTATAGACTGATCATTTCTTTGTCAGTGGGCAAACGTACAAAATCAGCAGGGGATCAAATACTTTTTTCCCTCACTGTAACTCTTGGTGGTGCAAACCCCCCAATGTTTTGTAGATGCCAGCAAAGCCATGACACAGCACAACACTCAACAATACATCAATCAAATCACATTTTATTTGTCACATTAACCGAATATGTGTAGACCTTACAGTGAAATGCTTACTTACAAGCCCTTAACCAACAATGCAGTTTTAAGAAAAATACCAACCAAAAAAATGAAGAGATAAGAATAACAAATAATTAAAGAGCAGCAGTAAATAACAATAGCGGGGCTTTATACAGGGGATACCGGTACAGAGTGTGGGGGCACCGGTGTGGTAATCACCTACAATGACGTAATCCATGGCGCACCCGCTTACTTGTCCGGTCTCAGTCTGTGTGGAGCAGATATGGAGACCTCCTTGACAGACAGAGAGAAGAGAACGTGCGAGAAGGATAGAGAGCAGTTGCTTCGAGAGGTATCTCTACCTGAAAATACATGATCTAAGTGATTGATAGTTGGTATTCAGCAGTCATAAAAGTATGCCTTATTTACTTTTATTTACTTACTTTGAAGAACTACTAAAATAATGATTTTGTCAGACAACTTAGGCAGCAGCTCTATAGATGTGAGATGGTGACATGGAATGAAATAACAAAGTCATCAAATAAAATAAATATTTGACTAAAGTATTGTGAATGAATGACCGTTAATAAGTGATAAGTGGTAATGGGCATTCACTACCATCATGGGACTTGTATTGTTTTATTCTGTGTTACAGCATTCAACCCACAGAATGCATAGTGCATTTAATGTCCATTTTTTAAAATCGAAACCCATGATAATTATTTTTAATAAGGAACCGAAACCAAACTGACCTCAAAAAGCACTATTTTCTCAGCACTTGTGTCCCCACAAGGTTAGTTAAACAAGACTGTGTGTGTTAATTAGTGTGTGTGTGTGCGTGACTTGACCCAAGTCCAGATTTTTCTTCCTGGTTACCCATGTTGGTTTACAATGAGCTTTACATGTATAAAGACAAAGTACAGTATAATGTCTGTGAACAGGTATCTCTATTGACCCAGCCTATCTACTGTGTTTATAATCCTTTAACTACCTTGTATCAAACTGAAGATTACATTAGCCTTCTTCAGTTCTCAGATAAGTGTAGTTCGGCAAAACACATTCACAATCACACATACATACAGCATCTGTGAAGGTCAAGTTGCAGGGCTACAAGTCAACAATGATGAACTCACCGGGTTCAATCACAGTCCCCAGGATCTGTGAATGTGCCAGAGATGCATAATGTCAGTGACACAGTGACACAGTCATTATCTAGTCGTCTTGGCACCTAGAAAGCTAGGAGGAACACATTGTATTACAAGACTCTCATGATATCACCACTGACATTCAGAAGTTTAGATGAGATGACATAGAGATGACATAGAGATGACATAGAGATGACAAAGAGATGACGAGAGATGTAAAAAAAAAAAGTGTTGCACCAACCACCTACCCTGACCGTAACTCCACCCTGACCGTAACCCTGACCGTAACTCCACCCTGACCGTAACCCTGACCGTAACTCCACCCTGACCCTGACCTTAACCCTGACCGTAACTCCACCCTGACCGTAACTCCTAACCCTGACCTTAACCCTGACCGTAACTCCACCCTGACCTTAACCCTGACCGTAACTCCACCCTGACCTTAACCCTGACCGTAACTCCACCCTGACCGTAACTCCACCCTGACCGTAACCCTGACCGTAACTCCACCCTGACCTTAACCCTGACCGTAACTCCACCCTGACCTTAACCCTGACCGTAACTCCACCCTGACCGTAACTCCACCCTGACCGTAACTCCACCCTGACCTTAACTCCACCCTGACCTTAACCCTGACCGTAACTCCACCCTGACCTTAACCCTGACCGTAACTCCACCCTGACCGTAACTCCACCCTGACCGTAACTCCACCCTGACCGTAACTCCACCCTGACCTTAACTCCACCCTGACCGTAACTCCACCCTGACCGTAACTCCACCCTGACCGTAACTCCACCCTGACCATAACCCTGACCTTAACCCTGACCGTAACTCCACCCTGACCTTAACCCTGACCGTAACTCCACCCTGACCTTAACCCTGACCGTAACTCCACCCTGACCTTAACCCTGACCGTAACTCCACCCTGACCGTAACCCTGACCGTAACCCTGACCTTAACCCTGACCGTAACTCCACCCTGACCGTAACCCTGACCGTAACTCCACCCTGACCGTAACTCCACCCTGACCGTAACTCCACCCTGACCGTAACTCCACCCTGACCGTAACTCCACCCTGACCGTAACCCTGACCGTAACTCCACCCTGACCGTAACTCCACCCTGACCGTAACTCCACCCTGACCTTAACCCTGACCGTAACTCCACCCTGACCGTAACTCCACCCTGACCTTAACCCTGACCTTAACCCTGACCTTAACTCCACCCTGACCGTAACTCCACCCTGACCTTAACCCTGACCGTAACTCCACCCTGACCGTAACTCCACCCTGACCGTAACTCCACCCTGACCGTAACTCCACCCTGACCTTAACCCTGACCGTAACTCCACCCTGACCTTAACCCTGACCGTAACTCCACCCTGACCGTAACCCTGACCGTAACTCCACCCTGACCGTAACCCTGACCGTAACTCCACCCTGACCGTAACCCTGACCGTAACTCCACCCTGACCGTAACTCCACCCTGACCGTAACCCTGACCGTAACTCCACCCTGACCGTAACCCTGACCGTAACTCCACCCTGACCTTAATCCTGACCGTAACTCCACCCTGACCTTAACCCTGACCGTAACTCCACCCTGACCTTAACCCTGACCGTAACTCCACCCTGACCTTAACCCTGACCATAACTCCACCCTGACCTTAACCCTGACCGTAACTCCACCCTGACCGTAACTCCACCCTGACCGTAACTCCACCCTGACCTTAACCCTGACCGTAACTCCACCCTGACCGTAACCCTGACCGTAACTCCACCCTGACCGTAACCCTGACCGTAACTCCACCCTGACCGTAACTCCACCCTGACCGTAACCCTGACCGTAACTCCACCCTGACCGTAACTCCACCCTGACCTTAACCCTGACCGTAACTCCACCCTGACCTTAACCCTGACCGTAACTCCACCCTGACCTTAACCCTGACCGTAACTCCACCCTGACCGTAACCCTGACCGTAACTCCACCCTGACCGTAACCCTGACCGTAACTCCACCCTGACCGTAACTCCACCCTGACCGTAACCCTGACCGTAACTCCACCCTGACCGTAACCCTGACCGTAACTCCACCCTGACCTTAACCCTGACCGTAACTCCACCCTGACCGTAACCCTGACCGTAACTTCACCCTGACCGTAACCCTGACCGTAACTCCACCCTGACCGTAACTCCACCCTGACCGTAACCCTGACCGTAACTCCACCCTGACCGTAACCCTGACCGTAACTCCACCCTGACCTTAACCCTGACCGTAACTCCACCCTGACCTTAACCCTGACCGTAACTCCACCCTGACCTTAACCCTGACCGTAACTCCACCCTGACCTTAACCCTGACCGTAACTCCACCCTGACCGTAACCCTGACCGTAACTCCACCCTGACCGTAACCCTGACCGTAACTCCACCCTGACCGTAACTCCACCCTGACCGTAACCCTGACCGTAACTCCACCCTGACCGTAACTCCACCCTGACCTTAACCCTGACCGTAACTCCACCCTGACCGTAACTCCACCCTGACCGTAACTCCACCCTGACCGTAACCCTGACCGTAACTCCACCCTGACCGTAACCCTGACCGTAACTCCACCCTGACCTTAACCCTGACCGTAACTCCACCCTGACCTTAACCCTGACCGTAACTCCACCCTGACCGTAACCCTGACCGTAACTCCACCCTGACCGTAACTCCACCCTGACCGTAACTCCACCCTGACCGTAACCCTGACCGTAACTCCACCCTGACCTTAACCCTGACCGTAACTCCACCCTGACCTTAACCCTGACCGTAACTCCACCCTGACCTTAACCCTGACCGTAACTCCACCCTGACCGTAACCCTGACCGTAACTCCACCCTGACCGTAACCCTGACCGTAACCCTGACCGTAACTCCACCCTGACCGTAACCCTGACCGTAACCCTGACCGTAACTCCACCCTGACCTTAACCCTGACCGTAACTCCACCCTGACCTTAACCCTGACCGTAACTCCACCCTGACCGTAACCCTGACCGTAACTCCACCCTGACCGTAACCCTGACCGTAACTCCACCCTGACCGTAACTCCACCCTGACCGTAACCCTGACCGTAACTCCACCCTGACCGTAACCCTGACCGTAACTCCACCCTGACCGTAACCCTGACCGTAACTCCACCCTGACCTTAACCCTTACCGTAACTCCACCCTGACCTTAACCCTGACCGTAACTCCACCCTGACCGTAACCCTGACCGTAACTCCACCCTGACCGTAACTCCACCCTGACCGTAACCCTGACCGTAACTCCACCCTGACCGTAACCCTGACCGTAACTCCACCCTGACCGTAACCCTGACCGTAACTCCACCCTGACCGTAACCCTGACCGTAACTCCACCCTGACCGTAACTCCACCCTGACCGTAACCCTGACCGTAACTCCACCCTGACCGTAACCCTGACCGTAACTCCACCCTGACCTTAACCCTGACCGTAACTCCACCCTGACCTTAACCCTGACCGTAACTCCACCCTGACCGTAACCCTGACCGTAACTCCACCCTGACCGTAACTCCACCCTGACCTTAACCCTGACCGTAACTCCACCCTGACCTTAACCCTGACCGTAACTCCACCCTGACCGTAACTCCACCCTGACCTTAACCCTGACCGTAACTCCACCCTGACCTTAACCCTGACCGTAACTCCACCCTGACCGTAACCCTGACCGTAACCCTGACCGTAACCCTGACCGTAACTCCACCCTGACCTTAACCCTGACCGTAACTCCACCCTGACCTTAACCCTGACCGTAACTCCACCCTGACCGTAACCCTGACCGTAACTCCACCCTGACCGTAACTCCACCCTGACCTTAACCCTGACCGTAACTCCACCCTGACCTTAACCCTGACTGTAACTCCACCCTGACCGTAACTCCACCCTGACCTTAACCCTGACCGTAACTCCACCCTGACCTTAACCCTGACCGTAACTCCACCCTGACCGTAACCCTGACCGTAACCCTGACCGTAACTCCACCCTGACCTTAACCCTAGATGAAGAAAATCAAAACCATGTGATCAATAGTGAAAAAGTCACTGGCTATCACATGATCATCCAGGCTGACCTCTGTGTCAAAGTGAGTGGACACTGTGAATGTTTACAGTAGATTGGGCTGAGGGGTGTAGAGAGGAGGGGGAGAGGGAGGACATTTGTGAAAGTACAGAGATTGAGCAATGACTGAGGAAAAGACAGACAGACAGAGGTCAAAAGGTAGAGAAGGGAATGACAGAAACCCAGTCGGAAGGAGGTACTAAAGAACAAAGTTATCCCCTGATTTAAACTAATTCAAGACCGTATCAACCTGAAAGTCAAAGGACTACAGAGGATTCCTGAACTGACAGACCGACAAACAAAGGAGTGGACAGACAGACAGACAGAGGTGATAGGCTAGTACAGTTGGAGTCTGAAAAAGCTTTGGGTCAAGATGGGAGGTAAGTCTGTAGAGCTGCTAGCATACAGGGGGTTAACCTTTAAACTTCTCCATTAATGTAATAGAAGATTGAAGTGTTACCTGGCTGATTAAAGGTTAAATAGGTTCACCCACACTAGCCACCTTCTGATGCTATAGTGATCACATTGGAGTTGACGTCTTTCAGACATTCTACCTTGACTCAAGATCAGGTGGAACAGAATCTTCTACAGTCGTTGTACATCTATTCTCTTTTTAGTCGCTGCCTGATGAAAACCTTGTAACTTGGTCGATTTATTATTGTTTTTACCTTTTATTGAAAGTGGTAACACCCCTCACGGTACTCTGAACATTTCAGGACCAAGAAAATGTATATCATATTTTTATTTAAGTTAGCTTCTGTAGATTCACAATTGCATGTTCGTTAATGGGAAAAATATGGTATTTTTTTTAAATTTCCTGAAAAGTTTATATTTTGGAGATCAGACAGCGACGTTTTATTCCAAGGTCATATGACTCATAGAAGTCACTGATGCAAAACCAATTTTCTACAGTCCTTTTTCTAGTCTGCTTATCATCATTCAGGAAGCATCAAGCGTAATATCGTAAGAATTTTATTGTATGAATTTTGGTTGTGTTATAATAGTTATTGTTGGTTGTTTGATGGTTAAATGTTGAGGGCTGTATACCAGAATTAGGCAGTTAGATTTGCATTGCCAGGAGTTGACCCAGAGCACAGTGGTGGTTGGTCAGGATAACCTGAGGTTCATTGACTGTCCAGGAACATGTGCGTACGCACGCACGCACGCACACACACACACACACACACACACACACCCTTATCTTCCTCACACATAGAACACTTTTTCAGCTATTGTCAGTATATCATGTCCACACACCCAACCATATCTCTCCTCTATGGAAAGCATGCACTGATCTGTACATTGCAACACAGTGTTGGGACCTAATCTCAGCCTTACAGTCAGCCAGAACAGGTGTTTGTTTTGGTCAGTAACCAGTTTCAGTCCGTTTCTGTTTATGAGTGTGTGAATTAGTGATGGGGCTAAAAATCGAAATATTAGTGGTGGAAGATATTATATCGACATTTGACTCCAAGTATTGTTTAGTAAAACATTTTTGCTTATCTAGCATTAGTTGACAGTACCAGCGTCAAAACTCAGGTATTTTTCATCCTATCGCTTGTTCTCCATTTTCTTTTTAAATAGAGAGCCAACATGTTTTCAGCATGACTGATCAAAATTCATTTTCTGATGCGCTCTCTTGTCCCTCTGCAGCAGACATAGTGAGAAATATGTTTGGAACCTCAAATCACAATAAAACTGCAGTATCTAATCGCAATACATGTAGAATCGTGAGAATCACAATACATATCGTATCGGCACCTAAGTATTGTGATAATATAATTTCGTGAGGTGTGTGTGTGTGCGATGTGTCAGAGGTAGAGCTCTGTGGAACACTTAATAATGTGTGCAGCAGGGCATCGGAATTGGGTGACAGAAAGGAGACAGAGGGAGAGAATGATGGAGAGCGTGAAAGAGGGGATGGAGAAAGAGAGCACCGTGCCTAGACATCCCACAGGACACATACTGACAAGAACATCACAGTCCTCAACAAGCTAAGAGAGGGTCTCTCTCTCTCACTCTCTCTATTTCATAGTGTTGATATCTTCACTATTATTTTACAATGTAGAAAATAGTACAAATAAAGAAAAACCCTTGAATGAGTAGGGTTGTCCAAACTTTGAGTGGTACTGTATATTCATAACATGTTTTTAATGGATGGATTGCATTTCTATAGGCCCATAAGAGCACTCACCCAGGTCTCAAAGCACTTGACCTTGAACTCACCTCCTCCACCAATTAGGGTCTCGATTCAATCCATCGCTCTGAAGACCTGCGCCACAGCGCAATAGAAATGTATTTACATGTCTATTTCCATGTTTATTTCCACGATTTCCATGTCAGGTTGTAAATGTCATGTAGTGGCCAGTCACAGCATCTGTCCTGTATGGCAGTATGTTGCATGTCACGTGACGTTAGCGCACACACACACACACACACACACACACACACACACACACACACACACACACACACACACACACACACACACACACACACACACACACACACACACACACACACACACACACACACACACACACACACACACACACACACACACACACACACCCTCTCTTGAATGTCACAGTTCAGAATGCTGCATGTTAACCTTCTCCAACCTTAGTTCTGTTAGTCTGAGGCCATCTCTCTCTCTCTCTCAATTTACAAGGTTTACATTACCAAAGTAAGTGGAATAAACAAAAAACAAATACGGAAATAAACCATCAGAAATTAACAGTAAACATTACGCTCAGAAAAGTTTTAAAAAACATAGACATTTCTCTCTCTCTCTCTCTTAGCTCGTATCAGACGTTACTCTGACGTCATGCCCCTCCCAGACTCCTTCATCCAGAAGCAGCAGCTGGACGCCAGCATGGCCGACACCTTCCTGGAACACCTGTGTCTGCTGGACATCGACCAGGAGCCAATCACAGCCCGCAACACAAGCATCATCTGCACCATCGGTGAGTTAAATAACTAATCATCTGCACCACGTATCAAACTCATTCCACGGAGGGCTGAGTGTCTGCGAGCTTTCGCTCTACCCTTCTACTTGATGGATGAATTAAGGTAACTAATTAGTAAGGAACTCCCCTCACCTGGTTGTCTAGGTCTTAATTGAAAGGAAAAAACAAAAACCTGCAGACACTCAGCCCTCCGTGGAATGAGTTTGACACCCCTTATCTACGCCATCGGTGGGTCAAATAACCAATCAGCTGCACCATCGGTAAGTTAAATAACCAATCAGCTGCACCATCGGTAAGTTAAATAACCAATCAGCTACACCATCGGTGAGTTAAATAACCAATCAGCTGCACCATCGGTAAGTTAAATAACCAATCAGCTGCACCATCGGTGAGTTAAATAACCAATCAGCTGCACCATCGGTAAGTTAAATAACCAATCCGCTGCACCATCGGTGAGTTAAATAACCAATCAGCTACACCATCGGTGAGTTAGATAACCAATCAGCTGCACCATCGGTGAGTTAAATAACCAATCAGCTGCACCATCGGTGAGTTAAATAACCAATCAGCTGCACCATCGGTGAGTTAAATAACCAATCAGCTGCACCATCGGTGAGTTAAATAACCAATCAGCTGCACCATCGGTGAGTTAAATAACCAATCAGCTGCACCATCGGTGAGTTAAATAACCAATCAGCTGCACCATCGGTAAGTTAAATAACCAATCAGCTGCACCATCTGTGAGTTAAATAACCAATCAGCTGCACCATCGGTAAGTTAAATAACCAATCAGCTGCACCATCTGTGAGTTAAATAACCAATCAGCTGCACCATCGGTGAGTTAAATAACCAATCAGCTGCACCATCGGTGAGTTAAATAACCAATCATCTGCACCATCAGTGAGTTAAATAACCAATCCGCTGCACCATCGGTGAGTTAAATAACCAATCCGCTGCACCATCGGTGAGTTAAATAACCAATCAGCTGCACCATCGGTGAGTTAAATAACCAATCAGCTGCACCATCGGTGAGTTAAATAACCAATCAGCTGCACCATCGGTGAGTTAAATAACCAATCAGCTGCACCATCTGTGAGTTAAATAACCAATCCGCTGCACCATCGGTGAGTTAAATAACCAATCCGCTGCACCATCGGTGAGTTAAATAACCAATCCGCTGCACCATCTGTGAGTTAAATAACCAATCAGCTGCACCATCGGTGAGTTAAATAACCAATCCGCTGCACCATCGGTGAGTTAAATAACCAATCCGCTGCACCATCGGTGAGTTAAATAACCAATCAGCTGCACCATCGGTGAGTTAAATAACCAATCCGCTGCACCATCGGTGAGTTAAATAACCAATCCGCTGCACCATCGGTAAGTTAAATAACCAATCAGCTGCACCATCGGTAAGTTAAATAACCAATCAGCTGCACCATCGGTAAGTTAAATAACCAATCAGCTGCACCATCGGTAAGTTAAATAACCAATCAGCTGCACCACCGGTAAGTTAAATAACCAATCAGCTGCACCACCGGTAAGTTAAATAACCAATCAGCTGCACCATCTGTGAGTTAAATAACAACATCTGCACCATCAGTGAGTTAAATAACCACATCTGCACCATCAGTGAGTTAAATAACCAACATCTGCACCATCAGTGAGTTAAATAACCACATCTGCACCATCGGTGAGTTAAATAACCAATCAGCTGCACCATCAGTGAGTTAAATAACCACATCTGCACCATCAGTGAGTTAAATAACCACATCTGCACCATCAGTGAGTTAAATAACCAATCAGCTACACCATCAGTGTCACGTTCGTCGTAACGATGAGACCAAGGCGCAGCGTGATTGGAATACAATCTTCTTTATTAAACGAAGAACACTTAAACAAACTAACAAAACGAATGTGAAGCTATAAACAACTAGTGCTGACATGCAACTACACATAGACAACTACCCACACAGACAGGTGGGAAAAGGCAACCTAAGTATGGTTCTCAATCAGAGACAACGATAGACAGCTGCCTCTGATTGAGAACCACACCCGGCCAAGCACACAGAAATACAAATCATAGAAAAAGGAACATAGAATGCCCACCCAAATCACACCCTGACCAAACCAAAATAGAGACATAAAAAGCTCTCTACGGTCAGGGCGTGACAATCAGTGAGTTAAATAACCACATCTGCACCATCAGTGAGTTAAATAACCAATCAGCTGCACCCTTGGTGAGTTAAATAACCTTTTGTTTTGTGTAGCGTGTGTAGGTAGACCCGTGTGGCTCAGTTGGTAGAGCGTGGTGTTTGCAATGCCAGGGTTGTGGTTTAGATTCCCACGGGGAACATGAACAAAAAAGTATGAGAATCAATGCACTCACTACTATGTGTCTGTCTGGATTAGAGTGCCTGCTAAATGTAGGGACAGTATAGGTAGGCAGAGTTGACCTAGGGTAGAACTGTATGGGCTAGGGGTTGGAGCTCAGTAGATCTAGGTTGGTGTGGTGTTGGCTGGCAGGCTGGGTATTGGTGATTGGCATCCCACTGACTGCACTATTGATGATGTATCAAAGTGGATTGATTGACCAATGAACTGCTGGACAACCCATGGTCTCTGTTGTCTCTTGTTCTCTCTCTCAGGGCCTGCGTCTCGCTCCATCCCCAAACTGCAGGAGATGGTGAAGGCAGGAATGAACATCGCTCGACTCAACTTCTCTCATGGCTCTCATGAGGTTTGTTTGTCTCTGTCATAACCTGTCTCGCAAGTAATCACTGATCTGACACAACTGTCAATCATATCAGTTTAGTAACAGATTTTCTCTTTTTCTCTCTCTCCCTGTCTCCCTCCTTCAGTACCATGGTGAGACAATCAAGAACATCCGGGAGGCGGTCGAGACCATAACCACTGACCCTTTATATTACAGGCCGGTAGCCATCGCCCTGGATACCAAAGGCCCTGAAATACGCACAGGCCTGGTTCGAGGGGTAAGCCAGCATTTCATCACTACTTAACATTCTATCCAATGGGCTTACATTCCCTACATCCCGACTGGTCAGTAGTCCAGTTTAGGGTGAGGGTCAACAGACCAGGAGAGTGTGACCAGTGTTGACTGACCATGCTGGTTGTTTTGGGGGTGTCCTATCCTGGACACAGACACAGATTGTGCAACAGTATCAACAGTAGTGAGAAAGATGCTTTCTCAGCATCAGAACAGGACAAGTGTTTGGGCACCAGAGGAGGCTGGTGGGAGGAGCTATAGGACAGGCCCATTGTAATGGCTGGAATGGAATAAATGGAACAGTATCAAACACATCAAGCATATGGACATGTTTGCCTGCGCTCCATTTATTCCATTGCAGCCATTACAATGAGCCCGTCCTCCTATAGCTCCTCCCACCAGCCTCCTCTGTTGGGAACTGATCTGGGTGTTATAGCACCAGTCCTGCCAATGGAAAGTTCAATAGACTTTAGAAATGATGATAACCTAGTTTATGGTCTGCTACATTCTGTGTGTTCTATGTGTGAGGAAGATAAGGCAATGTCTAGCCTGTGTGTGTGTGTGCATGTGTGTGTGTGTGCATGTGTGTGTGTGTGCATGTCTGCATGCCATTTCTTACTAACACGGACTTTGCTGATAGCTACTTTATTGAGGAAAAGTTTTACCTACTATATGACTGTGATGCGTAGTTGTCTCACCTAGCTATCTTAAGATGAATGCACTAACTGTGAGTAGCTCTGGAAAAGAGAGTCTGTAAATGACTGAAGTTAAGATGTGTGTGTTTCTCTGTGTGTGTAGACTGCAGAGCAGGAGGTGGAGCTGGAGCGTGGGGCCAGTGTGCGTGTGGTGACAGGGGAGGGGGACAGGGACAGTACGGATGGGAATGTCATCTGGGTGGACTACCCCAGTCTGCCTCAGGTCCTGGAGAAAGGAGGAAGGATCTACATCGACGACGGACTCATCGGACTAAAAGTCCTGGAGACAGGTAACACATCATTTAACACACACACACATTCTCACACACACACACACACAAACATACTGCATCTAAACACATTACTGGAGATACAGTGTTGGTTACACATGCAGTGGTTCTTCCTTTAAAAGTTTTGAGTTTGTCGCGACCGTTTGTGGTAGATGGTGGCAGATTGTGATAAATTGCGTCATTCTGGCAACAATGGCTGACACTTAAATAATGTGCCATAGAATTCTGTGGCACCCCGCAAGCTGTGGTGCAGTATGCCGCAACTTTTAAAGGAAGAACCACTGTACATGATCATACTGCACAGTCCTGGAGATAGACAAGCCATAAACAACTATAAACAAATAAACATTCTCTACTTCTATCTCATGATCTGTTCTCATGACCTCCCTTCCTTCTCTCCCTCTCTCCTCTCTCCAGGTCCAGACTGGGTGGAGGCACTGGTAGAGAGTGGCGGTGTTCTGGGCAGCCGCAAGGGGGTCAACCTGCCGGGGTGTGACCTGGTGGACATGCCCGCTGTGAGTGAGCGTGATGAGGGGGACCTGAGGTTCGGCGTGGCCCAGGGGGTGGACATGGTGTTCGCCAGCTTCATCCGCTGTGGCCAGGATGTCAGGGAGGTCCGACGGGCCCTGGGGCCCTTCGGAAAGGGCATCAAGGTGGTCAGCAAGGTGGAGAATCGCCAGGGAGTACATAAGTGAGTGAGTGTGTGTGGAGGAGAAGAGAGAGAGGAAGAGACACACAGAGTCAACAACATGAATAGAATAACTTTCATTGAATGAGTAGCTTTACAGTCTCAGATTTACACATGAACAGCGCGTATCTTCAGCCTCGGTAGATGGATACTCTGCTGTCAATACCTGCCGTTGCCCTTGGAACCACATGACTCATTCTGGGTGGACTCACATGACTCACCCAGCATTTGTGTGGATGACCGTTCTCTAACAATAAGATTCTATAATCTACAGTAAGACAAGACAACCGTACTCCTGAATTTTTTCCCCCCTTTATTTAACTAGGCAAGTCAGTTAAGAACAAATTCTTATTTACAATGATGGTCTAGGAACAGTGGGTTAACCTTTTCAGCTCAGGGATTCGATCTTGCAACCTTTTGGGTATAAGTCCAACGCTCTAACCACTAGGCTACCTGCCACCCCAAGTTGAATGCTCTACCAGCTAGAATAGAGGAAGGATTCAGAGTAGGAAATCTAAAAATGTTTGTTGTTGTTGACCAGATACTATGCTACAGTAAACAAATGATCAACTGACTCAGCATCCTTATAGGTAAGGGCATTAAACATGCACGGCACTTACACAAATAACTAATGATTGGCTGAGAGAAATTGATACTAAAAAGATTGTGGGAGCTGTTTGGTTAGTCTTCAGTGCAGCTTTTAACATTATTGATCATAATGTTCTGCTGGAAAAACATCTGTGTTATGGTTAGGTATGTGTAACTGGCTGTAAGGGAGTCAGGCGCAGGAGAGCAGAAGTTGGGTAGCCAAAGGAGCCTTTTATTTCGGCAAACAAAACACATGGCACTAAGAACACTAAACACAATATGGGTTGACATAACCCAGCGCAAACCAGTCTAGCGTGCACATACACGAAACAACAAACAATTCCACAAACAGACATGGGGGGGAACAGAGGGTTATATACACGTCTAATACTGAGAGAATTGAAACCAGGTGTGTAGGAAAACAAGACAAAGGGAAAAATGAAAGGTGGATCTGCGATGGCTAGAAAACCGGTGACGTCGACCGCCGAACGCCGCCCGAACAAGGAGAGGAACCGACTTCGGCGGAAGTCGTGACAGTTATGGCTTTACACCCCCTGCTATACTGTGGATTAGAGTTACCTGTCTAACAGACCACAGAGGCTGTTCTTTAATGGAAGACTCTCCAACATAATCCAGGTGTCGGGCTTACCTAGGGCTCTGGTAGTCATGAAATGTTGTCAGCTGGTGATTGGCAGTTATTTGCTTGACAGTCTCACTGTAATTGACCTTTAATTGATATAAACATGTTTAGCATCAATTGTACCGATAATTAACATAAACACGTTTTGCATCTCCTGGCTTCCACACACAGCCTACAAGCCACTGGTGCAGACCTTTGGAACATCTACATTTTAAAAAGTTGAATAAATCTATTTAATATAACCTACACCTTCACAATAAATCCATTATTTATTTTAGGCAGGTCTAAAGAATCATGATGTGAAGAAAATGTAGTCTATTTAAGAAGAACAGAATAGCATACTCTTGAGTTGTCCTAATGTTAGGCCCTGATCTGGCTATGCCATATGGCTGTGGGCTACACTAGTTCATTTAGCAGACAAGATTTGCTTAGAATCCCTTGGCATTATGAAGAATACAATTGAACATGGCTCAATAAAATAGAACGGATATTTCCACAAACTATTGTGGCTATTCTGTGTTGAACGGTTAACAAAGAAACTGATCCTCCTATATGCTTAATTTAGAGTTATTTGTGAATATTATTTATTTATATATTATTTGGGAAATGCATAGTACTACATAGAGCCATGGCTACATGGAGCTATTCCACATCAAATAACTCAAGCAAGCAGTAAAATCAGATACCTTATGGAACAACGCGGCCTGTGAAGAGACACACACACAGGCACTCACAAACGCATACGCACAGACACGCTAACACACGCACTCTACACACACATACATTGTAATGTTGTAATATTGTTTTATTGTGGTATTATACATTTTGTATTATAGATACACTACAGTATACAGTACCAGTCAAACGTTTGGACACACCTACTCATTCCAGGGCTTTTCTTTATTTTTAATATTTTCTACATTGTTGAATAATAGTGAAGACGTCAAAAACTATGATCAAGGCGAACTGGCAACAGACAAACAGAGAACACAGGTATAAGTACACTGGGGATAATGGAGAAGATGGGCGACACCTGGAGGGGGGTGGAGACAAGCACAAAGTCAGGTGAAACAGATCAGGGTGTGACAACTATGAAATAACACATATGGAATCATGTAGTAACCAAAGAAGTGTTAAACAAATCAAAATAGATTTTAGAATCTTCAAAGTAGCCATTTTTTACCTTGATGACAGCTTTGCACACTCTTGGCATTCTCTCAACCAGCTTCAGGAGGTAGTCACCTAGAATGCATTTCAATGAATAGGTGTGCCTTGTTAATAACTTCTTATGGATCAAATCCCTTTAGCGGGATCGATTTGACAACTTCCGGTGAAATGGCAGAGCGCCAAATTCAAATTAAATTACTATAAAAATTCAACTTTCATGAAATCACACATGCAATAAACCAAATTAAAGCTACACTTGTTGTGAATCCAGCCGCAGTGTCAGATTTCAAAAATGCTTTACGGCGAAAGCAAACCGTGCTATTATCTGAGGACAGCACCCCATCCAACAAAGACAGACAATCATAATTCAACCCGCCAACCGCGACACAAAACTCAGAAATAAAGATATAATTCATGCCTTACCTTTGACGAGCTTCTTCTGTTGGCACTCCAATATGTCCCATAAACATCACAAATAGTCCTTTTGTTCGATTAATTCCGTCATTATAGATCCAAAATGTCCATTTATTTGGCGCGTTTGATCCAGAAAAACACCGGTTCCAACTCACGCTACATGACTACAAAATCTCTCATAAGTTACCTGTAATCTTTGTCCAAACATTTCAAAAAACTTTCGTAATACAACTTTAGGTACTTTTTAATGTAAATAATCGATCAATTTAAGACTATATAGGGATAAACAGCGTTCAATACCGGACGAAAACAAAGAAAGCATGTTCTAGGTAGCGCGCACCAAATCATTAGAGTGCACCTGGAGTGACACAGGAAAATAACAGGGCTACTTCTTCATTTCTCTAAAGAAAAACCTCAACCAATTTCTAAAGACTGTTGACATCTAGTGGAAGCTATAGGAACTGAAAGGTTATTTCTATTAAAACGGCCTTGCCATAGATAACCGAGATAAGGTCTCCCGGGTGGCGCAGTGCTAACTGCGCCACCAGAGTCTCTGGGTTCGCGCCCAGGCTGGGCTGGGTTCGCGCCCAGGCTCTGTCGCAGCCGGCCGCAACCGGGAGATCCGTGGGGCGACGCACAATTGGCATAGCGTCGTCCGGGTTAGGGAGGGTTTGGCCGGTAGGGAGGGTTTGGCCGGTAGGGATATCCTTGTCTCAGTATGTAAAAAAAATAAAAATAAAAAATGTAATAAAATGTAATAAAATGTATGCACTCTACTGTAAGTCGCTCTGGATAAGAGCGTCTGCTCTTGGCCGGTAGGGATATCCTTGTCTCAGTATGTAAAAATGTAATAAAAATGTATGCACTCTAATGTAAGTCGCTCTGGATAAGAGCGTCTGCTAAAATGACAAAAAAAAATAAAAAATAAAAAAAATAACCAATGGAAAACCGATTGACCTCAAAAAGAAAATTCCCTGGATGGATTGTGCTCGGGGTTTCGCCTGCCAAATCAGTTCTGTTATACTCACAGACTTTATTCAAACAGTTTTATAAACTTTAGAGTGTTTTTTATCCAAATATACCAGTGATATGCATATCCAAGCTTCTGGGCCTGAGTAGCAGGCAGTTTACTTTGGGCACACTTTTCATCCGGACGTGAAAATAGAGGCCCCAAGCCATAAGAAGTTTTAAAAGTACATTTGTGGAATTTCTTTCCTTAATGCGTTTGAGCCTTTCAGTTGTGTTGTGACACGGTAGGGGTGGTATACAGAAGATAGCCCTATTTGGTAAAAGACCAAGTCCATATTATGGCAAGAACAGCTCAAATAAGCAAAGAGAAATGACAGTCCATCATTATTTTAAGACATGGAGGTCAGTCAACCCAGAAAATTTCAAGAACTTTGAAAGTTTCTTCAAGTGCAGTCGTAAAAACCATCAAGTGCTATGATGAAACTGGCTCTCATGAGGACCGCAACAGGAAAGAAAGACCCAGAGTTACCTCTGCTGCAGAGGATAAGTTCATTAGAGTTACCAGCCTCAGAAATTGCAGCCAAAATAAATGCTTCACAAAGTTCAAGTAATAGACACATCTCAACATCAACTGTTCAGAGGAGACTGAATGAATCAGGCCTTCATGGTCGAATTGCTGCAAAGAAAAGGACTAAAGGACACTACTAAAGGACACCACGAAGAGACTTGCTTGGACCAAGAGACACGAGCAATGGACATTAGACTGGTGGAAATGTTTGTTTCCAACCGCCATGTCTTTGTGAGACACAGAGTAGGTGAACGTTTTATCTCCGCATGTGTGGTTTCCACCGTGAAGCATGGAGGAGGACGTGTGATGGTGTGGGGGTGCTTTGCTAGTGACACTGTCAGTAATTTATTTAGAATTCGAGGCACGCTAACCAGCATGGCTACCACAGCATTCCGCAGCGATACGCCATCCCATCTGGTTTGCGCTTAGTGGGACAATCATTTGTTTTTCAACAGGACAATGACCCAACTCACCTCCAGGCTGTGTAAGGGCTTTTTGACAATGAAGGAGATTGATGGAGCCCTGCATCAGATGACCTGGCCTCCACAATCACCCAACCTCACCCAATGCATTCCAGGTGACTACCTCCTGAAGCTGATTGAGAGAATGCCATGAGTGTGCAAAGCTGTCATCAAGGCAAAGGGTGGCTACTTTGTAAAATCTAAAATCTATTTTTATTTGTTTTACACTTTTTGGTTACTACATGATTCCATATGTGTTATTTCATAGTTTTGATGTCTTCACTATTATTCTACAATGTAGAAAATAGTAAAAATAAAGAAAAACCCTTGAATGAGTAGGTGTGTCCAAACTTTTGACTGGTAGTGTATATACAAAAGTATGTGGACACCCCTTCAAATGAGTGGATTCGACTATTTCAGTCACACCTGTTGCTGACTGATGTATAAAATTGAGCACACAGCCATGCAATCTCCATAGACAAACATTGGCAGTAGGATTGCCATACTGAAGAGCTCAGTGAATTTCAATGTGGCACCGTCATAGGTTACCACCTTTCCAATAAGGCAGTTTGTAAAATTTCTCCCCCACTACAGCTGCCCCGGTCAACTGTAAGTGCTGTTATTGTGAAGTGGAAGCGTCTAGGAGCAACAACGGTTTAACCGTGAAGTGGTAGCCCACACAAGCTCACAGAACGGGACCGCCGAGTGCTGAAGTGCGTAGCGCGTAAACATCGTCTGTCCTCAGTTACAACGCTCACTACCAAGTTCCAAACTGGCTCTGGATGCAACGTCAGCACAAGAACTGTTCGTCGGGACCTTAATGAAATGGGTTTCTATGGCCAAGCAGCAGCACACAAGCCTAAGATCACCATGCGCCATGCCAAGCGTCAGCTGGAGTGGTGTAAAGCTCGCTGCCATTGGACTCTGGAGAAGTGGAAACGCATTCTCTGGAGTGATGAATCACGCTTCATTATCTGGCAGTCTGACGGATGAATCTGGGTTTGGCGGCTGCCAGGAGAACGCTACTTGCCAGAATGCATAGTGCCAACTGTAAAGTTTGGTGGAGGAGGAATAATGGTCTGGAGCTGTTTTTCATGGTTCGGGCTAGGCCCCTTATTTCCAGTGAAGGGAAATCGTAATGCTACAGCATACTATGACATTCTAGACGATTCTGTGCTTCCAACTTTGTGGCAACATTTTGGGGAAGGCCCTTCCCTGTTTCAGCATGACAATGCCCCTGTGCACAAAGCGAGGTCCATACAGAAATGGTTTGTCAAGATCGATGTGGAAGAACTTGACTGGCCTGCACAGAGCCCTGACCTCAACCCCATTGAACACCTTTGGGATGAATTGGAACTGCGATTGCGAGCCAGACCTAATCGCCCAACATCAGTGCCCGACCTCACTAATGCTTTTGTGGCTAAATGGAAACAAGTCCCCGCAGCAATGTTACAACATCTAGTGGAAAGCCTTCCCAGAAGAGCGGAGACAGTTACGGCATCAAAGGCGGGACCAACTCCATATTAATGGCCATGATTTTGGAATGAGATGTTTGTCAAGCAGGTGTCCACATACTTTTGGTAAGGTAGTGTCTGTAGTGGTAGAGTAGTGGTGTAATAAGGTGTTGTAGGGTGTACTGTTTTATTTTAAATGGTGAAGTAATTGCCTTCATCTTGTTTGGACCCCAGGTAGAGTAGCTGCTGCCTTGGCAGGAACTACTGGAGATCCTTAATAAATACATATAAAACCACTCTGCAGTATCGTAACCACGGAATTAAATAGAACATTATATTGTATCTCTGCTATCATAACAGACACATTCCCACTGACAGTGAAGTGATGGATAACCACGTCACTGATAACCACGTCTGGATGTTACAGATCTATAATCACACTGACAGCTGACAGCAGAGTGATGGATGAGGATGTGTCAGAACTAAAGGATCTGGATATTATATATCTATGATACATCACCCATATGACTGTTTGTATATGAATATGTCGTCATAGGTCATGTCTACTTCTCTCCTTCCTCCTCCTACCCTCCCCTCTCTCTTTCTCCTCCCCCCTATCTCTTTCTCCTCCCCCCTCTCTCTCTCTCCCTCCCTCCCTCCCTCTCTCTCTCTCTCCCTCTCTCTCTCTCAGTTTCTTGGAGATCCTGGCGGAGAGTGATGGGGTGATGGTTGCCAGGGGCGACCTGGGCATAGAGATCCCTGCAGAGAAAGTCTTCATCGCTCAGAAGATGATGATCGGACGTTGCAACTCCGCTGGCAAGCCTGTTATCTGTGCCACACAGGTCAGAGGACACACACACACACATACTCACACACTCCTGGAGCCATGTTGAGTGTGTTGTATGGTACAGCTCTTGACTCAGTGACAGCATAATAGCAGGTTTTTCTATAAAAGGCCAAAACACACACACACACACACACACACACACACACACACACACACACACACACACACACACACACACACACACACACACACACACACACACACACACACACACACACACACACACACACACACACACACACACACACACACACACACACTTCAGGGCATGAAGAGCGGGACAGGGCCAAACAACATACACACGCAGTTGGGATGTGTTACATAGGATATTAGCAACAGGACACAAAATATAATGATGATACCATAGATACTGTCTCTCACAGACACACACACATAGACACGGACACAAACACTCCTCGGTCTCATGTTCTCTCTGTCTCCTTCATATTGACTCATATGGCTAGACTCTGTGTGGAGTCTCACGAATATCAATAACCATCCCTCCCCATCACTCTACCCATTCTATTCTCAGTGTCTTCTCTCATGTTGCCCAACCACATCCCTTGTGTGCTGATGTGTGTGACGGCGGTAACGGTGTGTGTGTGTGTGTGTGTGTGGTAGATGTTGGAGAGCATGGTAGCCCACCCCAGGCCTACGCGTGCGGAGAGCAGTGACGTAGCTAACGCAGTATTGGATGGAGCCGACTGTGTGATGCTCTCTGGGGAGACGGCTAAAGGACTGTTCCCTGTCGAGTCTGTGGCCATGATGCACTCGGTCAGTGTGTGGAGAGTAGAAAGTCCATTCTATTAAATAATCATTTGGTGGGTGTTGATATTTGTGTATTATAGATGTGTAAATTGGAAATGTGTTTTTCGATATATCCCAACTCCCACTGAGACACCCTCAGAGAGTGGGGTCACGGGCCAGCCATTATCAGCGGCGAGCAATTAGGGTGGTTACGTGCCCGGCTCAAGGGCACATAGACATATTTTTCACTGTGTCGGCTTGGGTATTCAAACTAGCGACCTTTTGGTTACTGGCCCAACGCTCTAACCGCTAGGCTACCTGCTGCCTATCAAATATGGAGAGTTGGGCTGTAGGACACTTCCAAGGAATCAAAATGTCTGACAAATTTAGATTTTGCGGGATCATCGGGATGCGGGATGATCCCTTTTGCGGGATCATTTTCATCAACAACCGCTGCATTGCAGAGCGCCAAATTCTAAAAAAATTGCTAAAAAAAATTATATTCATGAAATCACAAGTGCAATACAGCAAAACACAGCTTAGTTTGTTGTTAATCCACCTGTCGTGTCAGATTTGGAAAATATGCTTTACAGCGAAAGCAATCCAAGCGTTTATTGATCACTAGACAAAACAAGAACACCTAGCAGCAATGTAGATTGGTCACGAAAGCCAGAAAAGCAATAAAATGAATCGCTTACCTTTGATGATCTTTGGATGTTTGCACTCACGAGACTCCCAGTTACACAATAAATGTTCCTTTTGTTCGATAAAGATTATTTTTATATAAAAAAAACTCAATTTGTTTGGCGCGTTATGTTCAGTATTCCACAGCCTTAGGCAGGTCATCAAGGCTTGACGAAAATTTCAAATAGTATCCGTAAAGTTTGTAGAAACATGTCAAACGTTTTTAATAATCAATCCTCAGGTTGTTTTTAACATCAATAATCGATAATATTTAAACCGGACTGTAAACTATTCAATACAGGAGAGAAAGAAAATGTCGAGCAACCAGTGTCGCGCGCATGAACTAATGGAAGGACATCCGTCTATCCACTGACGCGTTTTGATAAATCTCGCTCATTTTTCAGAATAAAAGCTTGAAACTATGTCTAAAGACTGTTCACACCCTGAGGGAGCCATTGGAAAAGTCTGGTTGATATCCCTTTAAATGGACGAAAGGCAGGCAATGGAACAGTGATTTTTCAAAATAAGAGTCACTTCCGGGTTGGATTTCCTCAGGTTTTCGCCTGCAAAATCAGTTCTGTTATACTCACAGACATGTTTTGACAGTTTTGGAAACTTTAGAGTGTTTTCTATCCTATTATGTCAATTATATGCATATTCTAGCATCTGGACCTGAGAAATAGGCAGCTTACATTGGGAACGTTATTTTTCCAAACATAAAAATTCTGCCCCCTAGCTTCAAGAGGTTCCATTCCATTCCCCCTTAATCTCTGTCACACCACACCACACACCTACAGATCTGCAGGGAGGCGGAGGCAGCCATCTTCCAACAGCAGTTGTTTGAGGAGCTTCGCCGTCTGACCCCTCTGTCCAATGACCCTACTGAGGTCACTGCTATAGGGGCTGTAGAATCCTCCTTCAAATGCTGTGCTGGAGCTGTCATAGTACTCACTACTACTGGCAGGTATATTGTTATACACACACACATACACACGTACTGTACATGCAAACACACACATGCTCACTGACTCCAACCCTCTCCCTTTCTGTTCGTTCTATCCCTCTCTCTCTCCCAGGTCAGCCCAGCTCCTGTCCCGGTATCGCCCACGCTGTCCCATCGTCGCGGTAACAAGAAGTCCTCAGGTGAGATAGAATACTGGCCCACTCTACGAGTCACAACCCCTAAGGTTAGGTTTAGGATTGTTGTTTGATATGTGGTTGTAGCCTGTAGAGTGGGGCTGTTACCTGCCTCCCTCAGGGTAAAGGTAAAGGCTGTTAGTTTGGGTGGACTGATGCAGTGTGTGTGTTCTGTCTCCAGGTGGCACGTCAGGCCCAGCTGCTGAGGGGTGTGTTCCCAGTGCTGTTCCACCCCCTCCCTGCCCCCGTCTGGGCCGACGATGTAGACAACAGAGTTAACTTCGGCATGAACATAGGTGTGTGTGTGTTGAAGGGGTGTGTGAGAGAGAAAAGGAGTGGGAAAGAGAGAACGTAGGTTTAGTGTCATATGGATGTTATTCACATCTCTTTTCACTATCTCACTATGTCTGCCTCCCTCTTCCACCCTCCCTTACTGTGTCTGCCTACCTCTTCTACCCTCCCTTACTGTCTGCTCCCTCTTCCACCCTCCCTCACTGTCTGCCTCCCTCTTCCACCCTCCCTTACTGTCTGCCTCCCTCTTCTACCCTCCCTTACTGTCTGCCTCCCCCTTCCACCCTCCCTCACTATGTCTGCCTCCCTCTTCTACCCTCCCTTACTATGTCTGCCTCCCTCGTCCATCCTCCCTTACTGTCTGCCTCCCCTACTGTGTCTGCCTCCCTCTTCCACCCTCCCTCACTATGTCTGCCTCCCCCTTCCACTCTCCCTTACTGTCTGCCTCCCTCTTCTATCCTCCCTCACTATGTCTGCCTCCCCCACTATGTCTGCCTCCCTCTTCTACCCTCCCTCACTATGTCTGCCTCCCCTACTGTGTCTGCCTCCCTCTTCTACCCTCCCTCACTATGTCTGCCTCCCCCACTATGTCTGCCTCCCTCTTCTACCCTCCCTCACTCTGTCTGCCTCCCCCTTCCACCCTCCCTCACTATGTCTGCCTCCCTCTTCCACCCTCCCTCACTGTGTCTGCCTCTCCCTTCCACCCTCCCTCACTGTGTCTGCCTCCCTCTTCCACCCTCCCTCACTGTGTCTGCCTCCCCCTTCCACCCTCCCTCACTGTGTCTGCCTCCCTCTTCCACCCTCCCTCACTGTGTCTGCCTCCCTCTTCCACCCTCCCTCACTGTGTCTGCCTCCCCCTTCCACCCTCCCTCACTGTGTCTGCCTCCCTCTTCTACCCTCCCTCACTGTGTCTGCCTCCCCCTTCCACCCTCCCTCACTATGTCTGCCTCCCCTACTGTGTCTGCCTCCCTCTTCCACCCTCCCTCACTATGTCTGCCTCCCCCTTCCACCTTCCCTCACTATGTCTGCCTCCCCCTTCCACTCTCCCTCACTATGTCTGCCTCCCCCTTCCACTCTCCCTCACTGTGTCTGCCTCCCTCTTCTACCCTCCCTCACTGTGTCTGCCTCCCTCTTCCACTCTCCCTCACTGTGTCTGCCTCCCCCTTCCACCCTCCCTCACTATGTCTGCCTCCCTCTTCTACCCTCCCTCACTATGTCTGCCTCCCCCACTATGTCTGCCTCCCTCTTCTACCCTCCCTCACTATGTCTGCCTCCCCTACTGTGTCTGCCTCCCTCTTCCACCCTCCCTCACTATGTCTGCCTCCCCCTTCCATCCTCCCTTACTGTCTGCCTCCCTCTTCTATCCTCCCTCACTATGTCTGCCTCCCCCACTATGTCTGCCTCCCTCTTCTACCCTCCCTCACTATGTCTGCCTCCCCTACTATGTCTGCCTCCCCCTTCCATCCTCCCTTACTGTCTGCCTCCCTCTTCTATCCTCCCTCACTATGTCTGCCTCCCCCACTATGTCTGCCTCCCTCTTCTACCCTCCCTCACTATGTCTGCCTCCCCTACTGTGTCTGCCTCCCTCTTCCACCCTCCCTCACTATGTCTCCCTCCCCCTTCCATCCTCCCTTACTGTCTACCTCCCTCTTCTATCCTCCCTCACTATGTCTGCCTCCCTCTTCTACCCTCCCTCACTATGTTTGCCTCCTTCTTCTACCCTCCCTCACTATGTCTGCCTCCCCCACTATGTCTGCCTCCCTCTTCTACCCTCCCTCACTCTGTCTGCCTCCCCCTTCCACCCTTCCTCACTGTGTCTGCCTCTCCCGTCCACCCTCCCTCACTGTGTCTGCCTCCCTCTTCCACCCTCCCTCACTGTGTCTGCCTCCCCCTTCCACCCTCCCTCACTGTGCCTGCCTCCCTCTTCCACCCTGTGTCTGCCTCCCTCTTCCACCCTCCCTCACTGTGTCTGCTTCCCTCTTCCACCCACCCTCACTGTGACTGCCTCCCTCTTCTACCCTCCCTCACTATGTCTGCCTCCCTCTTCCACCCTCCCTCACTGTGTCTGCCTCCCTCACTGTGTCTGCCTCCCTCTTCCACCCTCCCTCACTGTGTCTGCCTCCCTCTTCCACCCACCCTCACTGTGTCTGCCTCCCTCTTCCACCCACCCTCACTGTGTCTGCCTCCCCCTTCCACCCTCCCTCACTCTGTCTGCCTCCCTCTTCCACCCTCCCTCACTGTGTCTGCCTCCCCCTTCCACCCTCCCTCACTGTGTCTGCCTCCCTCTTCCACCCTCCCTCACTGTGTCTGCCTCCCCCTTCCACCCTCCCTCACTGTGTCTGCCTCCCTCTTCCACCCTCCCTCACTGTGTCTGCCTCCCTCTTCCACCCTCCCTCACTGTGTCTGCCTCCCTCTTCCACCCACCCTCCCTCACTCTGTCTGCCTCCTCCTTCCACCCTCCCTCACTGTGTCTGCCTCCCTCTTCCACCCTCCCTCACTGTGTCTGCCTCCCTCTTCCACCCACCCTCACTGTGTCTGCCTCCCCCTTCCACCCTCCCTCACTCTGTCTGCCTCCCTCTTCCACCCACCCTCACTGTGTCTGCCTCCCCCTTCCACCCTCCCTCACTCTGTCTGCCTCCCTCTTCCACCCACCCTCACTGTGTCTGCCTCCCTCTTCCACCCACCCTCTGTGTCTGCCTCCTTCCACCCTCCCTTACTGTCTGCCTCCCTCTTCCACCCACCCTCACTGTGTCTGCCTCCCTCTTCCACCCACCCTCACTGTGTCTGCCTCCCCCTTCCACCCTCCCTCACTGTCTGCCTCCCTCTTCCACCCACCCTCACTGTGTCTGCCTCCCTCTTCCACCCACCCTCACTGTGTCTGCCTCCCTCTTCCACCCACCCTCACTGTGTCTGCCTCCCTCTTCCACCTACCCTCACTGTGTCTGCCTCCCTCTTCCACCCTCTCTCACTGTGTCTGCCTCCCTCTTCCACCCACCCTCACTGTGTCTGCCTCCCTCTTCCACCCACCCTCACTGTGTCTGCCTCCCTCTTCCACCCCCCTCACTGTGTCTGCCTCCCTCTTCCACCCACCCTCACTGTGTCTGCCTCCCTCTTCCACCCTCCCTCACTCTGTCTTTCTCCCTCTTCCACCCACCCACCCTCACTGTGTCTGCCTCCCTCTTCCACCCACCCTCACTGTGTCTGCCTCCCTCTTCCACCACCCTCACTGTGTCTGCCTCCCTCTTCCACCCTCCCTCACTGTGTCTGTCTCCCTCACTGTGTCTGCCTCCCTCTTCCACCCTCCCTCACTGTGTCTGCCTCCCTCTTCCACCCTCCCTCACTGTGTCTGCCTCCCTCTTCCACCCACCCTCACTGTGTCTGCCTCCCTCTTCCACCACCCTCACTGTGTCTGCCTCCCTCTTCCACCCTCCCTCCCTGTGTCTGCCTCCCTCACTGTGTCTGCCTCCCTCTTCCACCCTCCCTCACTGTGTCTGCCTCCCTCACTGTGTCTGCCTCCCTCTTCCACCCACCCTCACTGTGTCTGCCTCCCTCTTCCACCCACCCTCACTGTGTCTGCCTCCCTCTTCCACCCTCCCTCACTGTGTCTGCCTCCCTCACTGTGTCTGCCTCCCTCTTCCACCCACCCTCACTGTGTCTGCCTCCCTCTTCCACCACCCTCACTGTGTCTGCCTCCCTCTTCCACCCACCCTCACTGTGTCTGCCTCCCTCTTCCACCCTCCCTCACTGTGTCTGCCTCCCTCTTCCACCCACCCTCACTGTGTCTGCCTCCCTCTTCCACCACCCTCACTGTGTCTGCCTCCCTCTTCCACCCACCCTCACTGTGTCTGCCTCCCTCTTCCACCACCCTCACTGTGTCTGCCTCCCTCTTCCACCCTCCCTCACTGTGTGTAGGAAAGGCCAGGGGTTTCTTCAAGACAGGTGACATGGTGATCGTGGTGACCGGCTGGATCCCTGGTTCTGGTCACACTAACATCATGAGGGCAGTCCACGTGCCCTAAACACTCTGTTCCTATTGGACACTACCACTGACTGACAGACAGGCCCACCAATCCTAAGTGGCACATAGCCTAACAGACACACTAACTGGAACGCTAACTACATAGATAGCATAGAACTAGAATGAATACATTCCCCTTATGTGGAGATGAAGTACATAAACAAAACAACAGTTTAGAGATTACGATGAAAAGTCTATATTTTTCCATGTTCATTTAAAGTGATTTTAATGTAGTCAATGTTTTTGTGTGTTTATTCATTTCTGTCTTGGAAGCACTGCCTCTCCAAATAAAGCTTGGAGCATAACCTCATCATAACATGGTGTGACATCTGCCTCTCTCTCTCTCTCTGTCATTATGGAGGTCAGGCAGTGAATTATCTGGCAATTAACATGCAGTCCAACGAGCTACTATCTGCTAGTCCTCATTGCTAGGTTAGTTATATCCGGTTATGACAATGACACGCATAACCAATCAATTATGGAGATATCTATGAGACATCAACATCTCCCCTTTTCTGAGAGAAATCCAAACTATACATCCTCTTTACCTAATACAAAATATTCACCCTGTGGACCTTTTCAATACAAACTATTTGTATTTCAATAACATATATTTTTAGTAACATAGAAACATACGTTTCCTTTTTCTTTAACATCGACAATACACATAACTGTGTCAACTAGGACATGGGGGTGGACAGCCATTTGTCCACAGCAACATCAGGATCATTCTGCCCTGAAACAGTTGCTGTTCCTATACCTCTTTCTTTTTTCTTTTTTCTCAGGTGTCTCTGAACCTCAGTGGTAGTTTACCTCTCCACCTCTGGAGGTCATTCTCACCAGTTGTGGTGAGGCTGGCTGAGGTGGTGGACTGAGTGAGAGGATGGGAGTTGGATGGCTCACTGGTAGACTGGGTGACTCTTTTGTTGTTCTCTCTGGAGTAGGTGACTCTTTTGTTGTTCTCTCTGGAGTAGGTGACTCTTTTGTTGTTCTCTCTGGCGTAGGTGACTCTTTTGTTGTTCTCTCTGGAGTAGGTGACTCTTTTGTTGTTCTCTCTGGAGTAGGTGACTCTTTTGTTGTTCTCTCTGGAGTAGGTGACTCTTTTGTTGTTCTCTCTGGAGTAGGTGACTCTTTTGTTGTTCTCTCTGGAGTAGGTGACTCTTTTGTTGTTCTCTCTGGAGTAGGTGACTCTTTTGTTGTTCTCTCTGGAGTAGGTGACTCTTTTGTTGATCTCTCTGGAGTAGGTGACTCTGTTGTTGTTCTCTCTGGAGTAGGTGACTCTTTTGTTGTTTTCTCTGGAGTAGGTGACTCTTTTGTTGATCTCTCTGGAGTAGGTGACTCTGTTGTTGTTCTCTCTGGAGTAGGTGACTCTGTTGTTGTTCTCTCTGGAGTAGGTGACTCTGTTGTTGTTCTCTCTGGAGTAGGTGACTCTGTTGTTGTTCTCTCTGGAGTAGTGACTCTGAAAAAGCCTGAAGGTGTGGCCTGTTTCTCTGAGCGATGGTGCCGTGTTCAGTTTCCACAACGTAGGATCTCGGCTCTGGAAATTTGCTGATGACAACTGCTGGTGTTTTCCATCCTTTCTCTCCGTCCAGCTTGACTCTGACACTCTGTCCAGGGTGTAATTCCAGTAGGGGGCCTACTGTATGCCTCCTGTTATAGAAGAACTGGTAAGCTTGTTTGGCTTTCTGGTCCTTCTGTTTAACAGTGTTATGGCTGAAGCGTTTTGGTTGGAGTTTCCCATCCAGCACGGGGACCGTCGTCCGTATCTGACGTTCTGTCATGAGTTATGCTGGGCTTGCTCCTGTTGGCTGATGGCTGTGGCTCGGTAGAACATCAGAGCCATGTGTGGGTCTGGTTGTTTAAGAATTTGATTAGCTGTCTGTACAGCTCTCTCCGCAGCTCCATTTGTCTGCAAAACATACGTACTTCTTTATGAACTCCTTGAACACAGTGCAGACAAACTGAGTAGCGTTGTCGCTAACGAGCTCGGTAGGTATCCCCCATCTTACAAACATACCTTTGAGGCGGGTGATGACCTGCTGACTAGTGGTAGTGGGCAGGTGAGCTATTTCTATGTCCCTGGAATAGTAGTCCACCACTATGTGGTATTTCTATGTCCCTAGAATAGTAGTCCACCACTATGTGGTATTTCTATGTCCCTAGAATAGTAGTCCACCACTATGTGGTATTTCTAATGTCCCTAGAATAGTAGTCCACCACTATGTGGTATTTATATGTCCCTAGAATAGTAGTCCACCACTATGTGGTATTTCTATGTCCCTAGAATAGTAGTCACCACTATGTGGTATTTCTATGTCCCTAGAATAGTAGTCCACCACTATGTGGTATTTCTATGTCCCTAGAATAGTAGTCCACCACTATGTGGTATTTCTATGTCCCTAGAATAGTAGTTCACCACTATGTGGTATTTCTATGTCCCTAAAATAGTAGTCCACCACTATGTGGTATTTCTATGTCCCTAGAATAGTAGTCCACCACTATGTGGTATTTCTAATGTCCCTAGAATAGTAGTTCACCACTATGTGGTATTTCTATGTCCCTAAAATAGTAGTCCACCACTATGTGGTATTTCTATGTCCCTAGAATAGTAGTCCACCACTATGTGGTATTTCTAATGTCCCTAGAATAGTAGTCCACCACTATGTGGTATTTCTAATGTCCCTAGAATAGTAGTCCACCACTATGTGGTATTTCTAATGTCCCTAGAACAGTCGTCCACCACTATGTGGTATTTCTATGTCCCTAGAATAGTAGTCCACCACTATGTGGTATTTCTAATGTCCCTAGAATAGTAGTCCACCACTATGTGGTATTTCTAATGTCCCTAGAATAGTAGTCACCACTATGTGGTATATCTGTGTCCCTGGAATAGTAGTCACCACTATGTGGTATTTCTATGTCCCTGGAATAGTAGTCCACCACTATGTGGTATATCTATGTCCCTGGAATAGTAGTCACCGCTATGTGGTATTTCTATGTCCTTAGAATAGTAGTCCACCACCATGTGGTATTTCTAATGTCTCTAGAATAGTAGTCACCGCTATGTGGTATTTCTATGTCCTTAGAATAGTAGTCCACCACCATGTGGTATTTCTAATGTCTCTAGAATAGTAGTCTACCACCATGTGGTATTTCTATGTCCCAATAATAGTAGTCCACCACTGTGGTATTTCTATGTCCCTAGAATAGTAGTTCACCACTATGTGGTATTTCTATGTCCCTAGAATAGTAGTCACCACTATGTGGTATTTCTATGTCCCTAGAATAGTAGTTCACCACTATGTGGTATATCTGTGTCCCTGGAATAGTAGTCACCACTATGTGGTATTTCTATGACCCTAGAATAGTAGTCCACCACTATGTGGTATTTGTAATGTCCCTAGAATAGTAGTCACCACTATGAGGTATTTCTTGCCCTCTAGCACACACAGGTCGGCTGCGATCTTCAGCCACGGACCCTTAGGTAAAGGTGTCATGACAAGTGGTTCTCTCTTTTGAGTTTGTTTGTTCTCTGTACAGAACCTGCATGACAGAACCTGCATGACATCACCTTTCTCGCGAAGTGGACACTGATCTGCTCTGACTGGCGCAGGATTTGTGTTGTCCTCTCCAGTGTCAAGTCTGGCTCCAGCTGTAGCTTCTGTGAAACATCACTGTACATAATACCAATCACAATCCTGTCCCTTATTTGTTCGTCCTTTTGTAGTTCCAAACTCGCAGTATTCAGCTAGCTCATTCAGATTCCTCACAAAAGATTCCACTGTCTCTCCCCATTTCTGAATGCGCTGTGGCACAAAATGTTCATTCCGTTTTTCAATCACCACATCATAGTCGAATTAATCATTAAAGTCATCAAAGGATAATGCATTGTAGACAATATCTGCATCTTTCCCTTTGCATAAAGTTGTGAATTCACCTGCACCACACCGGTCTCCTTTCCAGTTCCAACGCCACTCAACTGGAACCCCTCTCCAGATAGGCCATGCTGAGGCTGCAACATATCAAACGGCTCTGGTGGGTTGAATTTGGACATTTTCCTCACTAATATCGGCGTGTGAGTTCTTTAATTCTGACACCATGTCGTGATGGAGACCAGGCAGTGAATTATCCGGTTAGTTATGTTTACTAACTCTTAAATCAGACAATTAACATGCAGTCCACACAGCTACTATCTGCTAGTCCTCATTGCTAGGTTAGTCATATGACACACATAACCAATCAATTATGGAGATATCTATCAGACATCACTACACACTTTCTCTCTCTCTCTGTCTCTCTCTCTGTCTCTGTCTCTGTCTCTGTCTCTGTCTCTGTCTCTGTCGCTCTGTCTCTCTCTCTGTCTCTCTCAATTCAATTCAATTTGCTTTATTCAATTCAATTTGCTTTATTGGTATGACGTAACAATGTACATATTGCCAAACCTTATTTTGGATATTTACAATATAAAAATGAGAATCAAAATTGTCAATGGGACAACAGTAACAACAATAACCAAGTGTCAAAATAACCATGCATTCAACAATAACAATAAACATACAGTAGAGGACATGTGCAGGTTGATTGGTTTGTCAGACACTGTCCCTCATCTTATGGCAGGCAGCAATGTAGTGCGCTGCCAACCCACAGCTCTCTGTCTCTCTCTCTCTGTCTCTCTATGTCTCTGTCTCTCTGTCTCTCTATGTCTCTGTCTCTCTATGTCTCTGTCTCTCTCAGGCTCTCTCTCTCTCTGTCTCTCTATGTCTCTGTCTCTCTCAGGCTCTCTCTCTCTCTGTCTGTCTCTCTCTCTCTCCGTCTCTCTATCTCTCTCTCTCTGTCTCTCTCTCTCGCTGTCTCTCTCTCTCGCTGTCTCTCTCTCTCTCTCTCTCTGTGACGCATTTATGTTCGGTGTGCATGGTCCCCATCCATCAAATCATGTTTTTATATTGATAGAGAAACAAATAATGAACTGCAATTAAGCCATTTCAGTTGCCAGTTATTACGGCAGTTGTCAGTCATATGCGGTGTGGAAATAGATAAGGCTTATCTCTGTCGCTGTGGCTGGTGGAGATATTCGGTTTGACCGATGCCATTAGATGCTGAGTTTTCTATGGTGTATCAGCTGTGTCCTATATTGTACGGACTGAGATGACCCAGATCCGTGTGCACAGCGACTGCCCATAAACAAATTAACTGTCTCTCTTCTGTTTCTTATCTCCTCTCCCATGTCCCTTTTCTTCCACTCGCTCTGTTGCTCCTTAAGGGAAAATCCACTCAGAAATGGTCGTTAAGCATCATATGAGGCATTTTGCATCATCATGAGGATGGTGCAAGTGACAATTTGATTTTCGAAAGTCCTATATCTTGAAAATGTGATTTCTGACATGCAAAACACTTTGGGAATTTATCAACAGTGGACTAATATATTTTGGGTTGGATTTGTGCTTCAACGCACCTCTCTCTCTTTCTCTTTATTTCCCTCCCTCGCGCAATTCCCCGGTTGTATTGGGGTGGATGACGCGGCACCCATACCTGTGTTGTGTGCCTCTTGCGCCGGCTGGGCGTGCAGCCTGGTGAAGGAAGGGTGATGGGGATGCGGCTGCCATGGTAACACGCCGATTAGATTCAGACCTTTGTGTGTATTTATTTATTTAATATTTCAGTTGCGTGCGTGCGTGCCTGAGAGGTGCCGGGCGTTTTGGAAGTCAGCCTGCAATCGGAATCAGACTATTAAGACTGGTGTCGCGTTCCTTTTGAGTTATGATTGACCATAGAATTGCCTATTTAAATATTTGGCTATACCTTCTCAAGCTCAACAAGTTATTCCGGTTGGAACAGGACTTCATGGATATAATTCATTCAAGTGCACTTAATTTCCTTGCATGGTTTTATTCATCAAGATTCGTTAAAAACATGTAAATGAAACGAAGGTTTTGTTCATCGTAAACGAATAGGATGGGCTCCAAAGATGTCGCTGTAACGGTCCAAGGATGTCATTGGGAGTGACTGGAGAAGTGGAAGAGGAGGGGAAACGCGTCTGAAATAGCAGAACATTTATCCGCGCGGGTTTGGAGACGTCACATATTCTGCACTTGCCCAGGTTGTCTGTTCTGTTTGTGTGTTTTCCGAACTGAATTCCGAAAATAACCCTACTGCTGACGCTAACAGCTTGTCTTGTTTTACGTGCCCGGACAAAGGGAATATTATCGGGTGTTAGGCGAGTGTGGACTACATTGGGGGTACGACCACTTGCATATGTACTCTTGCTTATTTTCGTGTCTTTGTGTGTGTATCTTTGTCTGTGTTTGAAAGCGTGTTTCAGTATAAATCAGTGCGCGGGTGAGTCAGACTGTGTGCAAGTGTCTGTCTGTGTGTGTCTCGTGCCCGTTTGTGTCCGTTAAAACAAACCGATCCGTGCTTATGAGGCTCACGTGTACTTATCATTCATATCATTCATAGCCAACCGCCCAAAACTACCACCTCTCATCCACTGTCAAGATGAACTCTTACAGAATACTACCATGTCTCGATGAGAGCAAGAGGGAGACATATCCTTGACAACCAGAGAGGGAGGGTCAAAGAGCGACCTGCGTCATTATCCCTGAGAGAGAGACCAGGAATTACGTGCCAATATGCCTGTTGTCGAAATGCTGAGGGCGGCAATAGAAAGGAGAAGGTGGGCCTCAGGCCAGGAGAAGAAGGGAGGATGGAGAGATCTCGATGAAGAAAAGCGAGCTGGGGAAAGGAGGAGATAAGAGAAAGCACTGCCATCATATTTTTGGAGTGACAAATCTATTTGTGGCAAACTCCCAGAGGTGGGGCAAACTCATAGAGGTGGGGCAAACTCCCAGAGGTGGGGCAAACTCCCAGAGGTGGGGCAAACTCCCAGAGGTGGGGCAAACTCATAGAGGTGGGGCAAACTCATAGAGGTGGGGCAAACTCATAGAGGTGGGGCAAACTCCCAGAGGTGGGGCAAACTCCCAGAGGTGGGGCAAACTCCCAGAGGTGGGGCAAACTCCCAGAGGTGGGGCAAACTCCCAGAGGTGGGGTTAGGATGCACAGAACAGTGGAGAGGAGACAGATCACTACAAGCCATTGGAGATTATAAAAAGTTGTGGTCAACTATTTAATCACCACCTTTCTCTTTCCCTAGACAGTCTTAGGTAGTAGCCTTTTATTAGGCTCCTAGTTGAACATTGACAGGACATATTGTCCCGTTTTGACAATCTGTTTCCAGAGTGAGAGTGACAGGTTATATTGATCTCCCTTTGCCCCCCTTCTCCCTGGTTAGGGGATGGATGGGGTGGCGGGAGGTGTTGGGCCCCCTGGCGGGAGTGAGGGTCGGCCGGGTCGTAGTGGAGGAGACTCTAAGAGGCGCAGTAAGGGCAGCCTGCCCTCCCCAGGGTATCGCCTCTCCCAGGCATCTCTGGAGGGTGACAGGTCAGGGGTCGAGGGGTCCGGTTCCGGAGGGGGGCGACGGCGCCTCTCCATCTTGAGTGCCACCCGAGACGGCCTCCCCTTCCATTCAGCTGGCACCCCGACCACCCCTGCCACCCTGCCCCCTCCTCCAGCCCCCTTCTCTTCCACCCAGCAGCGTTCTGTTGGCTTTTCCTCATCACGCGCTGCCCTTGCCTCCACTTCCTCCTCCACCGGCACCGGAGTGGTCGTCGTAGCGGTGGGCCCGGAAACCACGACTACCACGGCTTGTAACACCGTGGCGGGCACGCCGGAAATGGGGAGTCTGTCTGGGACGGGGGGCATGGGGGGGTTTGGGATGGGTCTGGACGGGGAGGACTACAGCTACTCCAACCAGTCCACCTTCATCCAGAGACAGTTTGGAGCCATGCTGCAGCCGGGGGTCAACAAGTTCAGCCTGCGCATGTTTGGGTCCCACAAGGCCGTGGCCATGGAGCAGGAGAGACTCAAATCAGCAGGGGAGTGGATCATACACCCCTACAGCGACTTCAGGTACGCACCATACACCCCTACAGCGACTTCAGGTACGCACCATAGACCCCTACAGCGACTTCAGGTACGAACCATACACCCCTACAGCGACTTCAGGTACGCACCATACACCCCTACAGCGACTTCAGGTACGCACCATACACCCCTACAGCGACTTCAGGTACGCACCATACACCCCTACAGCGACTTCAGGTACGCACCATACACCCCTACAGCGACTTCAGGTACGCACCATACACCCCTACAGCGACTTCAGGTACGCACCATACACCCCTACAGCGACTTCAGGTACGCACCATACACCCCTACAGCGACTTCAGGTACGCACCATACACCCCTACAGCGACTTCAGGTACGCACCATACACCCCTACAGCGACTTCAGGTACGCACCATACACCCCGACAGCGACTTCAGGTACGCACCATACACCCCTACAGTGACTTCAGGTACGCACCATACACCCTTACAGCCCTAGGGAATGGAAAATATCATGCACTCTGACAGCCACTTCAGGTCCACACAGACCATACAGCCTTGCCAGGGGGGAGGGAGAGGGTGGGGTGGAGAGGCAGAGTGAGGGAGGGGAGAAGGAGTCTGGGTGTCTTTGGGTGGGAGAGAGACGAGGTGAAAGACACAGTGGGGCCATGACCCAGAGGGAGAATATGTCCATCCTCCTTCAGCTAAGAAAGAGAGGGAAGAAAGGAAGAGAGAAGAAGAAAAGAGAGGAGTGATCAGGAGATGGAGAATAGAGGGGATGGATGGATGTATAAAGGGATGGTCAGAGGGAGAGAGAGATGTGTTGAGGATATACAAGACAGTGGAGGGAACAGGTCAGACAGAGTGTGGGTGAAACACCCTTACAGCCACGTCACTTCAGTAACCACAACACTATGAATAGAGGAAGAGAGAAGAGGGAGGGAGGGAGGGATGGAAAGAGAGAGGGGGGGAGAAAGAGGTGTGAAAGACAGGGCAGCATAGAGGGAGAGCATGTCACCCCTATCAAATCTCATGTAGGCTACTCCATTCCATCCATATCAATGAATAAAGGCTGTGTCTTCATTTGACCTCTATAGCCTCATCTCCTTGAGTCCTTTCCTTTCCCTCATAACCACTGAAGAGATTTGACGAGGTTCCACAGTTTATCAAGTCTTTCAGACCAGTGAAGGAGAGGCTAAGAAGGGGAAGCTAATGGGATGTACCCTGAGAGGAAAGACAGGGAGAGAAGAGACGGGATGTGTAGGCTGGCTGGTGGTGAGCTGATGATGAAGCTGGGGAACATCCTTCAGGAACGTCCTCGTTACTAAGTTAGTAGAAGCTCCTTAGAATAGAGAGAGAAAGAGAGGATTTGTGAATAGAGGGAGAATTGAAGGAAGGGAAACAGAGGAAGGGGGAGAGAGGGATGGAGGGGGAAAGACAGAGAGGGGAGAGAAGGAGGAGAGAGGGAAGGTAGAGAGGGAGGGGGAAAGACAGGGAGAGGGAGGGTAGAGAGGGAGGGGGAAAGACAGAGAGGGGAGAGAAGGAGGAGAGAGGGAGGGTAGAGAGGGAGGGGGAAAGACAGAGAGGGGAGAGAAGGAGGAGAGAGGGAGGGGGAAAGACAGAGAGGGGAGAGAAGGAGGGGAGATGGAGGGTAGAGAGGGAGGGGGAAAGACAGAGAGGGGAGAGAAGGAGGGGGGCGTAAGGGAGAGGGAGGGAGAGAGAGAGAGAGGGAGGGTGAGGGAGGGAGGGAGGGGAGAGAAAGGGAGAGGGAGGGAGATACTTTCTTAGAATGTGCTGTGTCCTGTCTAGCTTCTTTTTACTGTAGTTTTGTAGCCCTTTCCTGCAGTCAAATGACCTAGTGGCTTCACAAGTGGAATGAAAGTATTTTTCATACTTTTATAAGTAATAAACATTATTTCAAAAAAGCCGCTGAAAATCTGATGTTTCTATGTCAAACAGTTTTGTTATATTTCAGTCTTCTGTGATGTATATAAAGTGTAATATTGGGATGCAAACTCAAAATGGAATACATTTTAACTCTATATCTGACATAGTACAGGGTCTTCTTTTTTTAAGCCCATGACCATGTGTGTGAGGTGTGTATTTTAGTTTCAAAGTAGATTTGTTTGACTATCAAGAAACACTCTGTGTGACCCAGATTTAGCCCACTGCAGTAGGTTAGTTGAACCAATCTGATAGAGGATATAATGAGACATGATGTGTTACACACACTCACAACACACACACACACATGCACAACACACATACCACACGCACACACTGTGTGTTCTCTGTGTGAAATATCTGTGATGTAAGTTGTCACTGTGCTTGCCCATAAAAATCAATCACGCATAAGCCCTGTTTATACCTGCCGCTAACATGCGTCCTTTGTCCTGATCTTGACCTGGTCTTTCAACTGTGTCTAAAAATGTGTCTAAAATGTGGGCATAATAAGAATGTGGACAAGTTCAGGACAAAGCAGGCATGTTAGCACTCGACTAACCTGTACCCCTGCACACTGACTCGGTACCCCCTGTATATTGCCTCGTTATTGTTATTTTATTGTGTTACTTTTTATTTTTTACTTTAGTTTATTTAGTAAGTATTTTCTTAACTATATTTCTTGAACTGCATTGTTGGTTAAGAGCTTGTAAGTAAGCATTTCACAGTAAGGTCTACACTTGTTGAATTCGGCGCATGTGACAAATACATTTGATTTGATTTGATTTGATATAGACAGGGTTTTAGATGGAGGCCTGCTGGCCTGGCCCTGTGTGTGTGGTCTTGTGAGTGAACCCACCACAACACCCCCTGCTGTCTACTTACTGACAGTGTTTTAGATGGAGGCCTGCTGGCCTGGCCCTGTGTGTGTGGTCTTGTGAGTGAACCCACCACAACACCCCCTGCTGGCTACTTACTGACAGGGTTTTAGATGGAGGCCCGCTGGCCTGGCCCTGTGTGTGTGGTCTTGTGAGTGAACCCACCACAACACCCCCTGCTGGCTACTTACTGACAGTGTTTTAGATGGAGGCTCGCTGGCCTGGCCCTGTGTGTGTGGTCTTGTGAGTGAACCCACCACAACACCCCCTGCTGGCTACTTACTGACAGGGTTTTAGATGGAGGCCCGCTGGCCTGGCCCTGTGTGTGTGGTCTTGTGAGTGAACCCACCACAACACCCCCTGCTGGCTACTTACTGACAGTGTTTTAGATGGAGGCCTGCTGGCCTGGCCCTGTGTGTGTGGTCTTGTGAGTGAACCCACCACAACACCCCCTGCTGTCTACTTACTGACAGTGTTTTAGATGGAGGCCTGCTGGCCTGGCCCTGTGTGTGTGGTCTTGTGAGTGAACCCACCACAACACCCCCTGCTGGCTACTTATTGACAGTGTTTTAGATGGAGGACTGCTGGCCTGGCCCTGTGTGTGTGGTCTTGTGAGTGAACCCACCACAACACCCCCTGCTGGCTACTTACTGACAGTGTTTTAGATGGAGGCTCGCTGGCCTGGCCCTGTGTGTGTGGTCTTGTGAGTGAACCCACCACAACACCCCTTGCTGGCTACTTACTGACAGTGTTTTAGATGGAGGCCTGCTGGCCTGGCCCTGTGTGTGTGGTCTTGTGAGTGAACCCACCACAACACCCCCTGCTGGCTACTTACTGACAGTGTTTTAGAATCACAAATCTTTATAGAGAAAACAGTCACATTGACAGTCCTTAGAATGAGGTGAGGGGATCCTTAAAATGAAATGTCTTTAACTTCAGGCGTTGGATGTCTGTGAACATTTCATCATGTTGAAATCACTTCAGGGAATTAGATGGGGAAACATGTTGAAAACTCAGAGTGGTGCAGCAGTCTAGGGCACTGCATCTCAGTGCTAGAGGTGTCACCACAGACCCTGGTTCGATTCCAGGCTGTATCACAACCGGCCGTGATTGGGAGTCCCATAGGGCCGTGCACAATTGGCAGAGTAGTAATCTCCAGACAGGCCTCAGAAACAATGGATTACTTGATCTCCTGGCCCACTTTGGTTCTGCCAGCCTCAATCGAATGCACACACACAAACACATTCTCTTTTTTTTCTTTCTCATACTCTACAACTCAATGGAGATCAGTCTCAGCTATCCCTCTTGATGGAGGGAGGGAGATGAAGGGATGAGGGAAGTACAGAGGAGAGGTTTAGAGAATTGGATATCCTCCCTTTGCACTTATTACTATTCACACATTCCATCATAATATGTAAATGACTGCATTATTCATTCTGTTATCCCAATTGAATATGCATAAATGATGCATAATATTCTAAATTATGCATGTAGTGTATTCATTATGCATAATTCAGGCATCTAATCTTTCAATTAGGTACCTGTAGATTGGATCTATGAATAGAGAAGGGAGAGCGACAGACCGATGAGGAGGGAACAATAGAGGGAACGAAAGACAGAGAGCTTAGTGGCAAAGCCCTAATGTGTGTTTTGTCCTGACGATGACCTTGGTCTCCGGAGGGGTGTGTGTGCGCGCGTATAAAGTCTATCTTTGTTGAGTCTGGTGATAAGCTCTCACACCCTTCACCTCATTAAGATAATACGAGTAGCCAAGACATAATGAGGAACAGAAAGAGAGGGGGAGAGAGCTGGAGAAAAACGTATTAAGAGAGACGTTAGAGGGAGAGAGACAAAGTTCCTTTGTCTGGAACATATATTAGATATGCATATATTTCAGGCCAATAAAGCTCAAATAATAATTGTGAGAATACAGTGAGGCAGGGGGGAAGGAGAAAGAGGGGAAAGAGAGAGAGGGGGGAAGGAGAAAGAGGGGAAAGAGGGGGAAGGAGAAAGAGGGGAAAGAGAGAGGGAAAAGTAGATATGTCCCAGATGCTTTAGTTTTGTTTAAGAGAGAGAAGTTGGTATTTACTGCATCAGCTAAGATTAGGAAGATGAGATAAGACTAATTTGCATGTCAGAAATGTTCTGCTATTTCTTTAATAACCTGCAGATACTTCAAGGTGTGGCTGAGCATGTCTCTGCATGTGTGTCTACCCATACACCGGAACCTTAGAACTTGACAAAATGTAAATTACAACTAACAGGAAAACAGTTAACTGAGACACAGGAAGGAAGTGACTTGAATTAACAGAGATGACTGCTTGGTTGGAGTCCAGTAGAGCAGAAATTCCATTCCAACTCCAGTCTGCTCATGAATAGAACACTGATGAGGATGTCAATGAGAATCTCACAATTCAGAATTGGAATTTCTATGACATTCATCTCCTGAAATAAATTGACTGGAACTCTGTTCAGAAAAACAGACCTGGAAACGTATTCATCCAGATTGGTTTATGTGGGTGTAACAGGATGAATCCAGATTGGTTTATGTGGGTGTAACAGGATGAATCCAGATTGGTTTATGTGGGTGTAACAGGATGAATACAGATTGGTTTATGTGGGTGTAACAGGATGAATACAGATTGGTTTATGTGGGTGTAACAGGATGAATACAGATTGGTTTATGTGGGTGTAACAGGATGAATCCAGATTGGTTTATGTGGGTGTAACAGGATGAATACAGATTGGTTTATGTGGGTGTAACAGGATGAATACAGATTTAACTACTTTCTCTCACTATGCATCTGGTTCCCTTTCAGCTAACCACACCCAGCCATGGGGCAAATGCACTTAGAAAACAAGGTGCTATCTAGAACCTAAAAGGGTTCTTCGGCTGTTACCATTGGAAAACCCTTTGAAGAACCCATTAGGGGTCCATGTAGAACCCTCTCTGTGGTTCTACATGGATCCCAAATGAGTTCTACCTGGAAACAAAAAGGGTTCTCCTATGGGGACAGCCAATTAACCTTTTGGTAACTTTTTTTCTAGTGTAGAACAGCCAGACTGCCTGGTCTGCAAGTACCCAGCACGTATTGTACCACACAGCAACAATTCAGACACCCATTTATGAGCATCAAGTATTTTAATCTTTCTCCTGAAAAAATCCCTCCCATTCTTCCCTTCTCCAGACTTGACCTTTAAATGTTGTAATTTGTTTGTGGGCACAAAAATGTGCTGGTATCAGCTGTCACAACCCAGCTTGGACAAAGGAACCTAATGTGTAGAGACTTAATGAGGTTTGGTGATGTGATGTTCTCTGGAAGGTGTCTGTTCTTTAGTCTCTTCACACACACACATATAAACTCAGCAAAAAAAGAAACGTCCTCTCACTGTCAACTGCGTTTATTTTCAGCAAACTTAACATATGTAAATATTTGTATGAACATAACAAGATTCAACAACTGAGACATAAACTGAACAAGTTCCACAGACATTTGACTAACAGAAATTGAATAATGTGTCCCTGAACAAAGGGGGGGTCAAAATCAAAAGTAACAGTCAGTATCTGGTGTGGCCACCAGCTGCATTAAGTACTGCAGTCCATCTCCTCCTCATGGACTGCACCAGATTTGCCAGTTCTTGCTGTGAGATGTTACCCCACTCTTCCACCAAGACACCTACAAGTTCCCGGACATTTCTGTGGGGAATGGCCCTAGCCCTCACCCTCTGATCCAACAGGTCCCAGACATGCTCAATGGGATTGAGATCCGGGCTCTTCGCTGGCCACGGCAGAACACTGACATTCCTGTCTTGCAGGAAATCACGCACAGAACGAGCAGTATGGCTGGTGGCATTGTCATGCTGGAGGGTCATGTCAGGATGAGCCTGCAGGAAGGGTACCACATGAGGGAGGAGGATGTCTTCCCTGTAACGCACAACGTTGAGATTGCATGCAATGACAACAAGCTCAGTCCGATGACGCTGTGACACATCGCCCCAGACCATGACTGACCCTCCACCTCGATCCCGCTCCAGACTGCAGGCTGTAACGCTCATTCCTTCGGCGATAAATGCGAATCCGACCATCACCCCTGGTGAGACAAAACCGCGACTCGTCAGTGAAGAGCACTTTTTGCAAGTCCTGTCTGGTCCAGTGACAGTGGGTTTGTGCCCATAGGCGACGTTGTTGCCGGTGATGTCTGGTGAGGACCTGCCTTACAACACGCCTACAAGCCCTCAGTCCAGCCTCTCTCAGCCTATTGCGGACAGTCTGAGCACTGATGGAGGGATTGTGCGTTCCTGGTGTAACTGGGGCAGTTGTTGCCATCCTGTACCTGTCCCGCAGGTGTGATGTTCGGATGTACCGATCCTGTGCAGGTGTTACACGTGGTCTGCCACTGCAAGGATGTCCTGTCTCCCTGTAGCGCTGTCTTGGGCATCTCACAGCACGGACATTGCAATTTATTGCCCTGGCCACATCTGCAGTCCTCATACCTCCTTGCAGCATGCCTAAGGCACGGTCATGCAGCTGAGCGGAGACCCTGGTTTTTTTTCAGAGTCAGTAGAAAGGCCTCTTTAGTGTCCTACGTTTTCATAACTGTGACCTTAATTGCCTACCGTCTGTAAGCTGTTAGTATCTTAACGACCGTTCCACAGGTGCATGTTCATGAATTGTTTATGGTTCATTGAACAAGCATGGGAAACAATGTTTAAACCCTTTACAATGAAGATGTGAAGTTATTTGGATTTTTACGAATTATCTTTGAAAGACAAGGTCCTGAAAAAGGATCGCTTCTTTTTTTACTGAGTTTATATATAGTGGCGGTTTCAGCGCCAAAATCTTTGTAAGGCAGGGTTTACACACACAAACACACACCACCAGTCCAAGGGAAGGGTTCCTCATATACACAACTCAAAACAAAGAGTAAATACTTCGTCACCAGTGGAAGATCCTCCAAATTTGGTCTTTGGGGTTCCATCCTTGTTGAAATCATCAGTTCCTTTCTTCCGGTAAACCTCCTTCTCCACCGTACACTCTGCCGCTCCAATAACCTCCTACTCGTTCACCTGCCGGGGTCAAAGGAAAGAACCAAGAAAGAAAACCCAGGGCGCGGTTAAGTAGAGGCCCTGATTGGTTTCACCTGTCCGCAGTTTGGCTCTAATTACAACTGGAGACAGGTGTGGCTGTTCCGCTGCAGTCTAGAAGTTTCCCCTGAGCAGTCTATGCTCCTGCCTCTGGGGAATACTTCACATTGCTGTCCATGGTCCTACCCCTGGGGAATACTTCACATTGCTGTCCATGGTCCTACCCCTGGGGAATACTTCACATTGCTGTCCATGGTCCTGCCTCTGGGGAATACTTCACATTGCTGTCCATGGTCCTACCCCTGGGGAATACTTCACATTGCTGTCCATGGTCCTACCCCTGGGGAATACTTCACATTGCTGTCCATGGTCCTGCCTCTGGGGAATGCTTCACATTGCTGTCCATGGTCCTACCCCTGGGGAATACTTCACATTGCTGTCCATGGTCCTGCCTCTGGGGAATACTTCACATTGCTGTCCATGGTCCTGCCTCTGGGGAATACTTCACTTTGCTGTCCATGGTCCTACCTCTGGGGAATACTTCACATTGCTGTCCATGGTCCTGCCTCTGGGGAATACTTCACATTGCTGTCCATGGTCCTGCCTCTGGGGAATACTTCACATTGCTGTCCGTGGTCCTACCTCTGGGGAATACTTCACATTGCTGTCCATGGTCCTGCCTCTGGGGAATGCTTCACATTGCTGTCCATGGTCCTACCCCTGGGGAATACTTCACATTGCTGTCCATGGTCCTGCCTCTGGGGAATACTTCACATTGCTGTCCATGGTCCTGCCTCTGGGGAATGCTTCACATTGCTGTCCATGGTCCTACCCCTGGGGAATACTTCACATTGCTGTCCATGGTCCTGCCTCTGGGGAATACTTCACATTGCTGTCCATGGTCCTGCCTCTGGGGAATACTTCACATTGCTGTCCATGGTCCTACCCCTGGGGAATACTTCACATTGCTGTCCATGGTCCTGCCTCTGGGGAATACTTCACATTGCTGTCCATGGCCCTGCCTCTGGGGAATACTTCACATTGCTGTCCATGGTCCTGCCTCTGGGGAATACTTCACATTGCTGTCCATGGTCCTGCCTCTGGGGAATACTTCACATTGCTGTCCATGGTCCTGCCTCTGGGGGAATACTTCACATTGCTGTCCATGGTCCTGCCTCTGGGGAATACTTCACATTGCTGTCCATGGTCCTGCCTCTGGGGAATACTTCACATTGCTGTCCGTGGTCCTGCCTCTGGGGAATACTTCACATTGCTGTCCATGGTCTTACCCCTGGGGAATATTTCACATTGCTGTCCGTGGTCCTGCCTCTGGGGAATACTTCACATTGCTGTCCGTGGTCCTGCCTCTGGGGAATACTTCAGATTGCTGTCCATGGTCCTGCCTCTGGGGAATATTTCACATTGCTGTCCATGGTCCTGCCTCTGGGGAATACTTCACATTGCTGTCCATGGTCCTGCCTCTGGGGAATATTTCACATTGCTGTCCATGGTCCTGCCTCTGGGGAATACTTCACATTGCTGTCCATGGTCTTACTCCTGGGGAATATTTCACATTGCTGTCCATGGTCCTGCCTCTGGGGAATACTTCACATTGCTGTCCGTGGTTCTGGCAGCCAGAAAACACAGAAACCTTGCAGACACATACCGTCCATTCACCACACAGCCCCTGAAACCGCTACAATATATATATGTGTCTCCCTCTCCTTCGGTCTGTCTGTCTGTCTGCTTTGAACATAATCTCAGGGCCTCACAGAGACAGATAATATGGTATTATCTGTACTACTTGAATCTACTGAGGTTTAGCCAAACCTTCATTTATCTCTGTTAAAGACTACTGGCAGACAAGCCGGAGCAGTGTGTAGGGGGTGAGATAGTGGTGTCTTCTGCCAGACTAGCGGGAGCAGTGTGTAGGGGGTGAGATAGTGGTGTCTTCTGCCAGACTAGCGGGAGCAGTGTGTAGGGGGTGAGATAGTGGTGTCTTCTGCCAGACTAGCCTGAGCAGTGTGTAGGGGGTGAGATAGTGGTGTCTTCTGCCAGACTAGCTGGAGCAGTGTGTAGGGGGTGAGATAGTGGTGTCTTCTGCCAGACTAGCGGGAGCAGTGTGTAGGGGGTGAGATAGTGGTGTCTTCTGCCAGACTAGCGGGAGCAGTGTGTAGGGGGTGAGATAGTGGTGTCTTCTGCCAGACTAGCGGGAGCAGTGTGTAGGGGGTGAGATAGTGGTGTCTTCTGCCAGACTAGCGGGAGCAGTGTGTAGGGGGTGAGATAGTGGTGTCTTCTGCCAGACAATCATAATCACAGCCGTATATATTCCCCCCCAAGCAGACACATCGATGGCCCTGAACGAACTTTATCTGACTCTTTGTAAACTGGAAACCACACACCCTGAGGCTGCATTCATCGTAGCTGGGGATTTTAACAAGGCTAATCTAAAAACAAAACTCCCTAAATTCTATCAGCATATCGATTGTGCTACCAGGGCTGGGAAAACCCTAGATCATTGTTATACTAATTTCCGCGACGCATATAAGGCCCTCCCCCGCCCCCCTTTCGGAAAAGCTGACCACGACTCCATTTTGTTGATTCCAGCCTACAAACAGAAACTAAAACAACAAGCTCCCGCGCTCAGGTCTGTTCAACGCTGGTCCGACCAATCTGAATCCACGCTTCAAGACTGCTTCGATCACGCGGATTGGAATATGTTCCGCATTGCGTCCAACAACAATATTGACGAATATGCTGATTCGGTGAGCGAGTTCATTAGGAAGTGCATTGACGATGTCGTACCCACAGCAACGATTAAAACATTCCCAAACCAGAAACCGTGGATTGACGGCAGCATTCGCGTGAAACTGAAAACACGAACCACTGCTTTTAACCAGGGCAAGGTGACCGGAAGCATGACCGAATACAAACAGTGTAGCTATTCTCTCCGCAAGGCAATCAAACAGGCTAAGTCCCAGTACAGAGACAAAATCGAGTCGCAATTCAACAGCTCAGACACAAGAGGTATGTGGCAGGGTCTACAGTCAATCACGGATTACAAAAAGAAAACCAGCCCCATCGCGGACCAGGATGTCTTGCTCCCAGACAGGCTAAACAACTTTTTTGCCCGCTTTGAGGACAATACAGTGCCACTGACACGGCCCCCTACCAAAACCTGCGGGCTCTCCTTCACTGCAGCCGAGGTGAGTAAAACATTTAAACGTGTTAACCCTCGCAAGGCTGCAGGCCCAGACGGCATTCCCAGCCGCGTCCTCAGAGCATGCGCAGACCAGCTGGCTGGTGTGTTTACGGACATATTCAATCAATCCTTATCCCAGTCTGCTGTTCCCACATGCTTCAAGAGGGCCACCATTGTTCCTGTTCCCAAGAAAGCTAAGGTAACTGAGCTGAACGACTACCGCCCCGTAGCACTCACTTCCGTCATCATGAAGTGCTTTGAGAGACTAGTCAAGGACCATATCACCTCCACCCTACCGGACACCCTAGACCCACTCCAATTTGCTTACCGACCCAATAGGTCCACAGACGACGCAATCGCAACCACACTGCACACTGCCCTAACCCATCTGGACAAGAGGAATACCCATGTGAGAATGCTGTTCATCGATTACAGCTCAGCATTTAACACCATAGTACCCTCCAAACTCGTCATCAAGCTCGAGACCCTGGGTCTCGACCCCGCCCTGTGCAACTGGGTCCTGGACTTCCTGACGGGCCGCCCCCAGGTGGTGAGGGTAGGTAACAACATCTCCACCCCGCTGATCCTCAACACTGGGGCCCCACAAGGGTGCGTTCTGAGCCCTCTCCTGTACTCCCTGTTCACCCACGACTGCGTGGCCATGCACGCCTCCAACTCAATCATCAAGTTTGCGGATGACACTACAGTGGTAGGCTTGATTACCAACAACGACGAGACGGCCTACAGGGAGGAGGTGAGGGCCCTCGGAGTGTGGTGTCAGGAAAATAACCTCACACTCAACGTCAACAAAACAAAGGAGATGATTGTGGACTTCAGGAAACAGCAGAGGGAGCACCCCCCTATCCACATCGACGGGTCAGTAGTGGAGAAGGTGGAAAGTTTTAAGTTCCTCGGTGTACACATCACGGACAAATTGAATTGGTCCACCCACACAGACAGCGTTGTGAAGAAGGCGCAGCAGCGCCTCTTCAACCTCAGGAGGCTGAAGAAATTCGGCTTGTCACCAAAAGCACTCACAAACTTCTACAGATGCACAATCGAGAGCATCCTGTCGGGCTGTATCACCGCCTGGTACGGCAACTGCTCCGCCCACAACCGTAAGGCTCTCCAGAGGGTAGTGAGGTCTGCAGAACGCACCACCGGGGGCAAACTACCTGCCCTACAGGACACCTACACCACCCGATGTCACAGGAAGGCCATAAAGATCATCAAGGACAACAACCACCCAAGCCACTGCCTGTTCACCCCGCTATCATCCAGAAGGCGAGGTCAGTACAGGTGCATCAAAGCAGGGACCGAGAGACTGAAAAACAGCTTCTATCTCAAGGCCATCAGACTGTTAAACAGCCACCACTAACATTTAGCGGCCGCTGCCAACATACTGACTCAACTCCAGCCACTTTAAAAAATGGGAATTGATGGAAATTATGTAAAAATGTACCACTAGCCACTTTAAACAATGCCACTTAAAATAATGTTTTCATACCCTACATTACCCATCTCATATGTATATACTGTACTCTATATCATCTACTGCATCTTGCCATCTTATGTAATACATGTACCACTAGCCACTTTAAACTATGCCACTTTATGTTTACATACCCTACAGTACTCATCTCATATGTATATACCGTACTCTATACCATCTACTGCATCTTGCCATGCCGTTCTGTACCACCACTCATTCATATATCTTTATGTACATATTCTTTATCCCTTTACACTTGTGTGTGTGTATAAGGTAGTAGTTGTGGAATTGTTAGGTTAGATTACTTGTTGGTTATTACTGCATTGTCGGAACTAGAAGCACAAGCATTTCGCTACACTCGCATTAACATCTGCTAACCATGTGTATGTGACTAATAAAATTTGATTTGATTTGATTTGACTAGCGGGAGCAGTGTGTAGGGGGTGAGATAGTGGTGTCTTCTGCCAGACTAACGGGAGCAGTGTGTAGGGGGTGAGATAGTGGTGTCTTCTGCCAGACTAGCTGGAGCAGTGTGTAGGGGGTGAGATAGTGGTGTCTTCTGCCAGACTAGCTGGAGCAGTGTGTAGGGGGTGAGATAGTGGTGTCTTCTGCCAGACTAACGGGAGCAGTGTGTAGGGGGTGAGATAGTGGTGTCTTCTGCCAGACTAACGGGAGCAGTGTGTAGGGGGTGAGATAGTGGTGTCTTCTGCCAGACTAGCTGGAGCAGTGTGTAGGGGGTGAGATAGTGGTGTCTTCTGCCAGACTAGCTGGAGCAGTGTGTAGGGGGTGAGATAGTGGTGTCTTCTGCCAGACTAACGGGAGCAGTGTGTAGGGGGTGAGATAGTGGTGTCTTCTGCCAGACTAGCTGGAGCAGTGTGTAGGGGGTGAGATAGTGGTGTCTTCTGCCAGACTAGCGGGAGCAGTGTGTAGGGGGTGAGATAGTGGTGTCTTCTGCCAGACTAGCTGGAGCAGTGTGTAGGGGGTGAGATAGTGGTGTCTTCTGCCAGACTAACGGGAGCAGTGTGTAGGGGGTGAGATAGTGGTGTCTTCTGCCAGACTAGCGGGAGCAGTGTGTAGGGGGTGAGATAGTGGTGTCTTCTGCCAGACTAGCGGGAGCAGTGTGTAGGGGGGTGAGATAGTGGTGTCTTCTGCCAGACTAGCGGAGCAGTGTGTAGGGGGTGAGATAGTGGTGTCTTCTGCCAGACTAGCGGGAGCAGTGTGTAGGGGGTGAGATAGTAGTGTCTTCTGCCAGACTAGCGGGAGCAGTGTGTAGGGGGTGAGATAGTGGTGTCTTCTGCCAGACTAGCGGGAGCAGTGTGTAGGGGGTGAGATAGTAGTGTCTTCTGCCAGACTAGCGGGAGCAGTGTGTAGGGGGTGAGATAGTGGTGTCTTCTGCCAGACTAGCGGGAGCAGTGTGTAGGGGGTGAGATAGTGGTGTCTTCTGCCAGACTAGCGGGAGCAGTGTGTAGGGGGGTGAGATAGTGGTGTCTTCTGCCAGACTAGCCGGAGCAGTGTGTAGGGGGTGAGATAGTGGTGTCTTCTGCCAGACTAGCCTGAGCAGTGTGTAGGGGGTGAGATAGTGGTGTCTTCTGCCAGACTAGCGGGAGCAGTGTGTAGGGGGTGAGATAGTGGTGTCTTCTGCCAGACTAGCGGGAGCAGTGTGTAGGGGGTGAGATAGTGGTGTCTTCTGCCAGACTAGCGGGAGCAGTGTGTAGGGGGTGAGATAGTGGTGTCTTCTGCCAGACTAGCGGGAGCAGTGTGTAGGGGGTGAGATAGTGGTGTCTTCTGCCAGACTAGCCGGAGCAGTGTGTAGGGGGTGAGATAGTGGTGTCTTCTGCCAGACTAGCGGGAGCAGTGTGTAGGGGTGAGATAGTGGTGTCTTCTGCCAGACTAGCTGGAGCAGTGTGTAGGGGGTGAGATAGTGGTGTCTTCTGCCAGACTAGCGGGAGCAGTGTGTAGGGGGTGAGATAGTGGTGTCTTCTGCCAGACTAGCGGGAGCAGTGTGTAGGGGGTGAGATAGTGGTGTCTTCTGCCAGACTAGCGGGAGCAGTGTGTAGGGGGTGAGATAGTGGTGTCTTCTGCCAGACTAGCCGGAGCAGTGTGTAGGGGGTGAGATAGTGGTGTCTTCTGCCAGACTAGCCTGAGCAGTGTGTAGGGGGTGAGATAGTGGTGTCTTCTGCCAGACTAGCGGGAGCAGTGTGTAGGGGGTGAGATAGTGGTGTCTTCTGCCAGACTAGCGGGAGCAGTGTGTAGGGGGTGAGATAGTGGTGTCTTCTGCCAGACTAGCGGGAGCAGTGTGTAGGGGGTGAGATAGTGGTGTCTTCTGCCAGACTAGCGGGAGCAGTGTGTAGGGGGTGAGATAGTGGTGTCTTCTGCCAGACTAGCCTGAGCAGTGTGTAGGGGGTGAGATAGTGGTGTCTTCTGCCAGACTAGCGGGAGCAGTGTGTAGGGGTGAGATAGTGGTGTCTTCTGCCAGACTAGCTGGAGCAGTGTGTAGGGGGTGAGATAGTGGTGTCTTCTGCCAGACTAGCGGGAGCAGTGTGTAGGGGGTGAGATAGTGGTGTCTTCTGCCAGACTAGCGGGAGCAGTGTGTAGGGGGTGAGATAGTGGTGTCTTCTGCCAGACTAGCGGGAGCAGTGTGTAGGGGGTGAGATAGTAGTGTCCTCTAGTGTGTGTGTTTACCACAGTGTGATATGGAAGTGATGTTATTCATTTGTTCCCTTCTAACTCATACCTCTATATTCCAAGGTCAGGATGACGTCATGATCGCCCACAGCAGTTGTCCAGAGTGTTTCTCTATTAATCCTTTTATTCAATATCACGGTTATAAACCCACCGCTGGCTCTGGAACTAGACTGTCTGAGAGACGGGTGTGTGTGTGTGAGAGTTGTCATTCCATTAATGATCCCAGAACTGGAGTCCCACAGAAAAAGAGAAAGAGAAAGAGAGGGGTGTGATATTTGGTGAAAAATATAGTACAGGGAATGAGTTGAATTGGGATATGTAATTGGTATTGATGATAGGGAACCCCTCTCTCTCCCCCTCTCCCCTCCCCTCTCTCCTCTACCAGGATCTACTGGGATCTGATCATGTTGTGTTTGATGATGGGGAACTGCCCTCTCTCCCCTCCTCTCCTCTCCCAGGTTCTACTGGGATCTGATCATGTTGTGTTTGATGATGGGGAACCACCCTCTCTCCCCCTCTCCCCTCCCCTCCTCTCTTCTCCCAGGTTCTACTGGGATCTGATCATGTTGTGTTTGATAATGGGAACCACCCTCTCTCCCCCTCTCCCCTCCCCTCCCCTCCCCTCCTCTCCCAGGTTCTACTGGGATCTGATCATGTTGTGTTTGATGATGGGGAACCGCCCTCTCTCCCCCTCTTCCCTCCCCTCCTCTCCCAGGTTCTACTGGGATCTGATCATGTTGTGTTTGATGATGGGGAACCGCCCTCTCTCCCCCCTCCCCTCCCCTCCCCTCCCCTCCCCTCCCCTCCCCTCCCCTCCCAGGTTCTACTGGGATCTGATCATGTTGTGTTTGATGATGGGGAACCGCCCTCTCTCCCCCCTCCCCTCCCCTCCCCTCCCCTCCCCTCCTCTCCCAGGTTCTACTGGGATCTGATCATGTTGTGTTTGATGATGGGGAACCGCCCTCTCTCCCCTCCCCTCCCCTCCCCTCCCCTCCCTTCCCCTCCCCTCCCAGGTTCTACTGGGATCTGATCATGTTGTGTTTGATGATGGGGAACCGCCCTCTCTCCCCTCTCCTCCCCTCCCCTCCCCTCCCCTCCCCTCCCCTCCCCTCCCCTCCCCTCCCCTCCTCTCCCAGGTTCTACTGGGATCTGATCATGTTGTGTTTGATGATGGGGAACCGCCCTCTCTCCCCCCTCCCCTCCCCTCCCCTCCCCTCCCCTCCCCTCCCAGGTTCTACTGGGATCTGATCATGTTGTGTTTGATGATGGGGAACCGCCCTCTCTCCCCTCTCCCCTCCCCTCCCCTCCCCTCCCCTCCCCTCCCCTCCCCTCCCCTCCCCTCCCCTCCCAGGTTCTACTGGGATCTGATCATGTTGTGTTTGATGATGGGGAACCGCCCTCTCTCCCCCCTCCCCTCCCCTCCCCTCCCCTCCCAAGTTCTACTGGGATCTGATCATGTTGTGTTTGATGATGGGGAACCGCCCTCTCTCCCCCTCTCCCCTCTCCCAGGTTCTACTGGGATCTGATCATGTTGTGTCTGATGATAGGAAACCTCTCTCTCCCCCTCTCCCCCTCTCCCCTCTCCCAGGTTCTACTGGGATCTGATCATGTTGTGTCTGATGATGGGGAACCGCCCTCTCTCCACCTCTCCCCTCCCCTCCTCTCCCAGGTTCTACTGGGATCTGATCATGTTGTGTTTGATGATGGGGAACCGCCCTCTCTCCCCTCCCCTCCTCTCCCAGGTTCTACTGGGATCTGATCATGTTGTGTTTGATGATGGGGAACCGCCCTCTCTCCCCTCCCCTCCCCTCCCCTCCCCTCCCCTCCCCTCCCAGGTTCTACTGGGATCTGATCATGTTGTGTTTGATGATGGGGAACCGCCCCTCCCCTCCCCTCCCCTCCCCTCCCCTCCCCTCCTCTCCCAGGTTCTACTGGGATCTGATCATGTTGTGTTTGATGATGGGGAACCGCCCTCTCTCCCCCCTCCCCTCCCCTCCCCTCCCCTCCCAGGTTCTACTGGGATCTGATCATGTTGTGTTTGATGATGGGGAACCGCCCTCTCTCCCCTCCCCTCCCCTCCCCTCCCCTCCCCTCCCAGGTTCTACTGGGATCTGATCATGTTGTGTTTGATGATGGGGAACCGCCCTCTCTCCCCCTCTCCCCTCCCCTCCCCTCCCCTCCTCTCCCAGGTTCTACTGGGATCTGATCATGTTGTGTTTGATGATGGGGAACCGCCCTCTCTCCACCGCTCCCCTCCCCTCCTCTCCCAGGTTCTACTGGGATCTGATCATGTTGTGTTTGATGATGGGGAACCGCCCTCTCTCCACCTCTCCCCTCCCCTCCTCTCCCAGGTTCTACTGGGATCTGATCATGTTGTGTTTGATGATGGGGAACCGCCCTCTCTCCACCTCTCCCCTCCCCTCCTCTCCCAGGTTCTACTGGGATCTGATCATGTTGTGTTTGATGATGGGGAACCGCCCTCTCTCCACCTCTCCCCTCCCCTCCTCTCCCAGGTTCTACTGGGATCTGATCATGTTGTGTTTGATGATGGGGAACCGCCCTCTCTCCACCTCTCCCCTCCCCTCCTCTCCCAGGTTCTACTGGGATCTGATCATGTTGTGTTTGATGATGGGGAACCGCCCTCTCTCCCCCTCTCCCCTCCCCTCCTCTCCCAGGTTCTACTGGGATCTGATCATGTTGTGTTTGATGATGGGGAACCGCCCTCTCTCCCCCTCTCCCCTCCCCTCCCCTCCCCTCCCCTCCCAGGTTCTACTGGGATCTGATCATGTTGTGTTTGATGATGGGGAACCGCCCTCTCTCCCCTCCCCTCCCCTCCCCTCCCCTCCCAGGTTCTACTGGGATCTGATCATGTTGTGTTTGATGATGGGGAACCGCCCTCTCTCCCCCTCTCCCCTCCCCTCCCCTCCCCTCCTCTCCCAGGTTCTACTGGGATCTGATCATGTTGTGTTTGATGATGGGGAACCGCCCTCTCTCCACCGCTCCCCTCCCCTCCTCTCCCAGGTTCTACTGGGATCTGATCATGTTGTGTTTGATGATGGGGAACCGCCCTCTCTCCACCTCTCCCCTCCCCTCCCCTCCCAGGTTCTACTGGGATCTGATCATGTTGTGTTTGATGATGGGGAACCGCCCTCTCTCCCCCTCTCCCCTCCCCTCCTCTCCCAGGTTCTACTGGGATCTGATCATGTTGTGTTTGATGATGGGGAACCGCCCTCTCTCCCCCTCTCCCCTCCCCTCCTCTCCCAGGTTCTACTGGGATCTGATCATGTTGTGTTTGATGATGGGGAACCGCCCTCTCTCCCCCTCTCCCCTCCCCTCCCCTCCCCTCCTCTCCCAGGTTCTACTGGGATCTGATCATGTTGTGTTTGATGATAGGAAACCTCTCTCTCCACCTCTCCCCTCCTCTCCTCTCCCAGGTTCTACTGGGATCTGATCATGTTGTGTTTGATGATGGGGAACCACCCTCTCTCCACCTCTCCCCTCCTCTCCTCTCCCAGGTTCTACTGGGATCTGATCATGTTGTGTTTGATGATGGGGAACCGCCCTCTCTCCACCTCTCCCCTCCTCTCCTCTCCCAGGTTCTACTGGGATCTGATCATGTTGTGTTTGATGATGGGGAACCGCCCCCTCTCCCCTCCCCTCCCCTCCCAGGTTCTACTGGGATCTGATCATGTTGTGTTTGATGATGGGGAACCGCCCTCTCTCCCCCCTCCCCTCCCCTCCCCTCCCCTCCCCTCCCCTTCCCTCCCCTCCTCTCCCAGGTTCTACTGGGATCTGATCATGTTGTGTTTGATGATGGGGAACCGCCCTCTCTCCCCTCCCCTCCCCTCCCCTCCCCTCCCCTCCCCTCCCTTCCCCTCCCCTCCCCTCCCAGGTTCTACTGGGATCTGATCATGTTGTGTTTGATGATGGGGAACCGCCCTCTCTCCCGCCCTCCCCTCCCCTCCCCTCCCCTCCCCTCCCCTCCCCTCCTCTCCCAGGTTCTACTGGGATCTGATCATGTTGTGTTTGATGATGGGGAACCGCCCTCTCTCCCCCCTCCCCTCCCCTCCCCTCCCCTCCCAGGTTCTACTGGGATCTGATCATGTTGTGTTTGATGATGGGGAACCGCCCTCTCTCCCCCCTCCCCTCCCCTCCCCTCCCCTCCCCTCCCCTCCCCTCCCAAGTTCTACTGGGATCTGATCATGTTGTGTTTGATGATGGGGAACCGCCCTCTCTCCCCCTCTCCCCTCTCCCAGGTTCTACTGGGATCTGATCATGTTGTGTCTGATGATAGGAAACCTCTCTCTCCCCCTCTCCCCCTCTCCCCTCTCCCAGGTTCTACTGGGATCTGATCATGTTGTGTCTGATGATGGGGAACCGCCCTCTCTCCACCTCTCCCCTCCCCTCCTCTCCCAGGTTCTACTGGGATCTGATCATGTTGTGTTTGATGATGGGGAACCACCCTCTCTCCCCTCCCCTCCCCTCCCCTCCCCTCCCCTCCCCTCCCCTCCCCTCCCCTCCCCTCCTCTCCCAGGTTCTACTGGGATCTGATCATGTTGTGTTTGATGATGGGGAACCGCCCCTCCCCTCCCCTCCCCTCCCCTCCCCTCCTCTCCCAGGTTCTACTGGGATCTGATCATGTTGTGTTTGATGATGGGGAACCGCCCTCTCTCCCCCCTCCCCTCCCCTCCCCTCCCCTCCCCTCCCAGGTTCTACTGGGATCTGATCATGTTGTGTTTGATGATGGGGAACCGCCCTCTCTCCCCTCCCCTCCCCTCCCCTCCCAGGTTCTACTGGGATCTGATCATGTTGTGTTTGATGATGGGGAACCGCCCTCTCTCCCCCTCTCCCCTCCCCTCCCCTCCCCTCCTCTCCCAGGTTCTACTGGGATCTGATCATGTTGTGTTTGATGATGGGGAACCGCCCTCTCTCCCCTCCCCTCCCCTCCCCTCCCCTCCCCTCCCTTCCCCTCCCCTCCCCTCCCAGGTTCTACTGGGATCTGATCATGTTGTGTTTGATGATGGGGAACCGCCCTCTCTCCCCCCTCCCCTCCCCTCCCCTCCCCTCCCCTCCCCTCCCCTCCCCTCCCCTCCTCTCCCAGGTTCTACTGGGATCTGATCATGTTGTGTTTGATGATGGGGAACCGCCCTCTCTCCCCCCTCCCCTCCCCTCCCAGGTTCTACTGGGATCTGATCATGTTGTGTTTGATGATGGGGAACCGCCCTCTCTCCCCCTCTCCCCTCCCCTCCCCTCCCCTCCCCTCCCCTCCCCTCCCCTCCCCTCCCAGGTTCTACTGGGATCTGATCATGTTGTGTTTGATGATGGGGAACCGCCCTCTCTCCCCCTCCCCTCCCCTCCCCTCCCCTCCCCTCCCCTCCCCTCCCCTCCCCTCCCCTCCCCTCCCCTCCCAAGTTCTACTGGGATCTGATCATGTTGTGTTTGATGATGGGGAACCGCCCTCTCTCCCCCTCTCCCCTCTCCCAGGTTCTACTGGGATCTGATCATGTTGTGTCTGATGATAGGAAACCTCTCTCTCCCCCTCTCCCCCTCTCCCCTCTCCCAGGTTCTACTGGGATCTGATCATGTTGTGTCTGATGATGGGGAACCGCCCTCTCTCCACCTCTCCCCTCCCCTCCTCTCCCAGGTTCTACTGGGATCTGATCATGTTGTGTTTGATGATGGGGAACCGCCCTCTCTCCCCTCCCCTCCCCTCCCCTCCCCTCCCCTCCCCTCCCCTCCCCTCCCCTCCCAGGTTCTACTGGGATCTGATCATGTTGTGTTTGATGATGGGGAACCTCCCCTCCCCTCCCCTCCCCTCCCCTCCCCTCCCCTCCCCTCCCCTCCCCTCCCCTCCTCTCCCAGGTTCTACTGGGATCTGATCATGTTGTGTTTGATGATGGGGAACCGCCCTCTCTCCCCCCTCCCCTCCCCTCCCCTCCCCTCCCCTCCCCTCCCCTCCCCTCCCCTCCCCTCCCCTCCCAGGTTCTACTGGGATCTGATCATGTTGTGTTTGATGATGGGGAACCGCCCTCTCTCCCCTCCCCTCCCCTCCCCTCCCAGGTTCTACTGGGATCTGATCATGTTGTGTTTGATGATGGGGAACCGCCCTCTCTCCCCCTCTCCCCTCCCCTCCCCTCCCCTCCTCTCCCAGGTTCTACTGGGATCTGATCATGTTGTGTTTGATGATGGGGAACCGCCCTCTCTCCACCGCTCCCCTCCCCTCCTCTCCCAGGTTCTACTGGGATCTGATCATGTTGTGTTTGATGATGGGGAACCGCCCTCTCTCCACCTCTCCCCTCCCCTCCTCTCCCAGGTTCTACTGGGATCTGATCATGTTGTGTTTGATGATGGGGAACCGCCCTCTCTCCACCTCTCCCCTCCCCTCCTCTCCCAGGTTCTACTGGGATCTGATCATGTTGTGTTTGATGATGGGGAACCGCCCTCTCTCCACCTCTCCCCTCCCCTCCTCTCCCAGGTTCTACTGGGATCTGATCATGTTGTGTTTGATGATGGGGAACCGCCCTCTCTCCACCTCTCCCCTCCCCTCCTCTCCCAGGTTCTACTGGGATCTGATCATGTTGTGTTTGATGATGGGGAACCGCCCTCTCTCCCCCTCTCCCCTCCCCTCCTCTCCCAGGTTCTACTGGGATCTGATCATGTTGTGTTTGATGATGGGGAACCGCCCTCTCTCCCCCTCTCCCCTCCCCTCCACTCCCCTCCCCTCCCAGGTTCTACTGGGATCTGATCATGTTGTGTTTGATGATGGGGAACCGCCCTCTCTCCCCTCCCCTCCCCTCCCCTCCCCTCCCCTCCCCTCCCCTCCCCTCCCCTCCCCTCCCAGGTTCTACTGGGATCTGATCATGTTGTGTTTGATGATGGGGAACCGCCCTCTCTCCCCCTCTCCCCTCCCCTCCCCTCCCCTCCTCTCCCAGGTTCTACTGGGATCTGATCATGTTGTGTTTGATGATGGGGAAACGCCCTCTCTCCACCGCTCCCCTCCCCTCCTCTCCCAGGTTCTACTGGGATCTGATCATGTTGTGTTTGATGATGGGGAACCGACCTCTCTCCACCTCTCCCCTCCCCTCCCCTCCCAGGTTCTACTGGGATCTGATCATGTTGTGTTTGATGATGGGGAACCGCCTTCTCTCCCCCTCTCCCCTCCCCTCCTCTCCCAGGTTCTACTGGGATCTGATCATGTTGTGTTTGATGATGGGGAACCGCCCTCTCTCCCCCTCTCCCCTCCCCTCCACTCCCCTCCCCTCCCAGGTTCTACTGGGATCTGATCATGTTGTGTTTGATGATGGGGAACCGCCCTCTCTCCCCTCCCCTCCCCTCCCCTCCCCTCCCCTCCCCTCCCCTCCCCTCCCCTCCTCTCCCAGGTTCTACTGGGATCTGATCATGTTGTGTTTGATGATGGGGAAACGCCCTCTCTCCACCGCTCCCCTCCCCTCCTCTCCCAGGTTCTACTGGGATCTGATCATGTTGTGTTTGATGATGGGGAACCGACCTCTCTCCACCTCTCCCCTCCCCTCCCCTCCCAGGTTCTACTGGGATCTGATCATGTTGTGTTTGATGATGGGGAACCGCCTTCTCTCCCCCTCTCCCCTCCCCTCCTCTCCCAGGTTCTACTGGGATCTGATCATGTTGTGTTTGATGATGGGGAACCGCCCTCTCTCCCCCTCTCCCCTCCCCTCCTCTCCCAGGTTCTACTGGGATCTGATCATGTTGTGTTTGATGATGGGGAACCGCCCTCTCTCCCCCTCTCCCCTCCCCTCCCCTCCCCTCCTCTCCCAGGTTCTACTGGGATCTGATCATGTTGTGTTTGATGATAGGAAACCTCTCTCTCCACCTCTCCCCTCCTCTCCTCTCCCAGGTTCTACTGGGATCTGATCATGTTGTGTTTGATGATGGGGAACCACCCTCTCTCCACCTCTCCCCTCCTCTCCTCTCCCAGGTTCTACTGGGATCTGATCATGTTGTGTTTGATGATGGGGAACCGCCCTCTCTCCACCTCTCCCCTCCTCTCCTCTCCCAGGTTCTACTGGGATCTGATCATGTTGTGTTTGATGATGGGGAACCGCCCCCTCTCCCCTCCCCTCCCCTCCCAGGTTCTACTGGGATCTGATCATGTTGTGTTTGATGATGGGGAACCGCCCTCTCTCCCCCCTCCCCTCCCCTCCCCTCCCCTCCCCTCCCCTCCCCTCCCCTCCCAGGTTCTACTGGGATCTGATCATGTTGTGTTTGATGATGGGGAACCGCCCTCTCTCCCCTCCCCTCCCCTCCCCTCCCCTCCCCTCCCCTCCCCTCCCCTCCCCTCCCCTCCCCTCCCAGGTTCTACTGGGATCTGATCATGTTGTGTTTGATGATGGGGAACCGCCCTCTCTCCCCCTCTCCCCTCCCCTCCCCTCCCCTCCTCTCCCAGGTTCTACTGGGATCTGATCATGTTGTGTTTGATGATGGGGAACCGCCCTCTCTCCACCTCTCCCCTCCCCTCCTCTCCCAGGTTCTACTGGGATCTGATCATGTTGTGTTTGATGATGGGGAACCGCCCTCTCTCCACCTCTCCCCCCCTCTCCTCTCCCAGGTTCTACTGGGATCTGATCATGTTGTGTTTGATGATGGGGAACCGCCCTCTCTCCCCCTCTCCCCTCCTCTCCTCTCCCAGGTTCTACTGGGATCTGATCATGTTGTGTTTGATGATGGGGAACCGCCCTCTCTCCCCCTCTCCCCTCCCCTCCCCTCCCAGGTTCTACTGGGATCTGATCATGTTGTGTTTGATGATGGGGAACCGCCCTCTCTCCACCTCTCCCCTCCCCTCCTCTCCCAGGTTCTACTGGGATCTGATCATGTTGTGTCTGATGATGGGGAACCTGATCATCCTGCCAGTAGGAATCACCTTCTTTAAGGATGAGAACACTCCTCCCTGGATCATCTTCAACGTGGTCTCTGATACTCTCTTCCTGGTTGACCTGGTCCTCAACTTCAGGACCGGTATCGTCAAGGAGGATAGCACCGAGATACTGCTAGACCCCAAGTCAGTGTGTGTGTGTGTGTGTGTGTGTGTGTGTGTGTGTGTGTGTGTGTGTGTGTGTGTGTGTGTGTGTGTGTGTGTGTGTGTGTGTGTGTGTGTGTGTGTGTGTGTGTGTGTGTGTGTGTGTGTGTGTGTGTGTGTGTGTGTGTGTGTGTGTGTGTGTGTGTGTGTGTGTGTGTGTGAAGGTGACACAGAGCTGGAGGCAATGCTTCCCTATGTGATGTTCTTCCAGAATTTGAATAAATTGAGTTGTTTGTTATTTCTTCTGAAGTACCATAACTACTGGGGCCATAGGAATCAATGTTGGTCTATGCTATGCTAAGCTAACTGTGAGACCATATAAATATCAACTGTTGTACTATGCAGTGCTAAGCTAACTGTTGATAGGAATAATACCAGAATGCTAAGCTAACTGTGAGACCATAGAAATGACTTTTATATTATGCTATGCTACCACAGGGCTATCCGTCAGCGCTACCTAAAGAGCTGGTTTGCGGTGGACTTTGTGTCGTCCATCCCTGTGGACTACATCTTCCTGATGGTGGACTTGGAGGCCCGGCTGGACTCAGAGGTTTACAGGACGGCCAGGGCCCTCCGCATCGTACGCTTCACCAAGATCCTCAGCCTGCTACGCCTGCTGCGCCTGTCACGACTCATACGCTACATCCACCAGTGGGAGGAGGTGAGAGGCTGGGAAGATGGGGAGAGGAGGTAGAGAAAGAGGAGAGGGAGGGAAAGAGAGACTTACTACCACGGTCACAACTCACTGGTTACATCCTCCAGAGAGAGGTTAGAGGGCAGTCAGTGGAACATGCCAGAGAGGAGGGAGAGAGGGAGGTGAGAGGAGAGAGGGAGGTGAGAGGAGAGAGGGAGGTGAGAGAGGCAGAGGCTGAGAGGGGGAAAGGAGAGGTCAGCGTAGTATAGGGGAAAGAGAGACCGCTAGGGGGGGCGCTGATCTATCTCTTCATTGGGGAAGAGGCAACTATCATAAAAGGTGCGTCAATAAAGACGTCAATAAAGTGATGTCACACTCTCCCCCTCCAGATCTTCCATATGACCTATGACCTGGCCAGTGCCATGGTGAGGATAGTCAACCTGATAGGCATGATGCTGCTGCTGTGCCACTGGGACGGATGTCTACAGTTCCTGGTTCCCATGCTGCAGGACTTCCCCCTGGACTGCTGGGTCTCCAAGAATAACATGGTGGTGAGGTACACTGTCTGTCTGTCTGCCTGCCTGCCTGTCTGTCTGTCTGTCTGCCTGCCTGTCTGTCTGTCTGTCTGTCTGTCTGTCTGTCTGTCTTCCAGTCTGTCTGACTCTCTTTGCCTGTCTGTCTTCCAGTCTGTCTGACTCTCTTTGTCTGTCTGTCTGTCTGTCTGTCTGTCTGTCTGTCTGTCTGTCTGTCTGTCTGTCTGTCTGTCTGTCTGTCTTCCAGTCTGTCTGACTCTCTTTGCCTGTCTGTCTGTCTGTCTGTCTGTCTGTCTGTCTGTCTGTCTGTCTGTCTGTCTGCCTGTCTGTCTGTCTGTCTGTCTGTCTTCCAGTCTGTCTGACTCTCTTTGCCTGTCTGTCTGTCTGTCTGTCTGTCTGTCTGTCTGTCTGTCTGTCTGTCTGTCTGTCTGTCTGTCTGTCTGTCTGTCTGTCTGTCTGTCTGTCTGTCTGTCTGTCTGTCTCTCTGCCTGTCTCTCTGTCTGCTGGGTCTCCAAGAACAATAAGGTGGTGAGTTTGTTACATGGGTACTGAGACATGGAGAGAAATGTTGACCCGCTCACAAATGGAGGGCTTGTGTGCACAGTGTGTGACATTATTGATATTGTGTTTGTGTGTGAACTGATTACGGGGTAGTGGACCGATTGTGTGTGTAGCCAGAGCGAGAGAGAGAGAGTGTGTGTGTAGACAGAGAGAGAGAGAGAGTGTGTGTAGACAGAGAGAGAGAGAGAGAGAGAGAGAGAGAGAGAGAGAGAGAGAGAGAGAGAGAGAGAGAGAGAGAGAGAGAGAGAGAGAGAGAGAGTGTGTGTAGACAGAGAGAGAGTGTGTGTGTGTAGACACAGAGAGAGAGAGAGTGTGTGTGTAGACAGAGAGAGAGAGAGAGAGAGAGAGTGTGTGTGTAGACAGAGAGAGAGAGAGAGAGAGTGTGTGTAGACAGAGAGAGAGAGAGAGAGAGAGAGAGTGTGTGTGTAGACAGAGAGAGAGAGAGTGTGTGTGTAGACAGAGAGAGAGAGTGTGTGTGTAGACAGAGAGAGAGAGAGTGTGTGTGTAGACAGAGAGAGAGAGAGTGTGTGTGTAGACAGAGAGAGAGAGAGAGAGAGAGAGAGAGAGAGAGAGAGAGAGAGAGTGTGTGTAGTAGAGAGAGAGAGTGTGTGTAGACAGAGAGAGAGAGAGAGAGAGAGAGAGAGTGCGTGTAGACAGAGAGAGAGAGAGAGAGAGTGCGTGTAGACAGAGAGAGAGAGAGAGAGTGTGTGTAGACAGAGAGAGAGAGAGTGTGTGTGTAGACAGAGAGAGAGAGAGTGTGTGTAGACAGAGAGAGAGAGAGAGAGTGTGTAGACAGAGAGAGAGAGTGTGTGTAGACAGAGAGAGAGAGAGAGAGAGAGAGAGTGTGTGTAGACAGAGAGAGAGACAGTGTGTGTGTAGACAGAGAGAGAGAGAGAGAGAGAGAGTGTGTGTGTAGACAGAGAGAGAGAGAGAGTGTGTGTGTGTAGACAGAGAGAGAGAGAGAGAGAGAGAGAGAGAGAGAGAGAGAGAGAGAGAGAGAGAGAGAGAGAGAGAGAGAGTGTGTGTGTAGACAGAGAGAGAGAGTGAGAGTGTGTGTAGACAGAGAGAGAGAGAGAGTAAGAGAGTCAGTAAGACCAAAATAATGGTGTTCCAAAAAAGGTCCAGTCGCCAAGACCACAAATTCCATCTAGACACTGTTGCGCTAGAGCACACAAAAAACTATACATACCTCGGCCTAAACATCAGCGCCACAGGTAATTTCCACAAAGCTGTGAACGATCTGAGAGACAAGGCAAGAAGGGCATTCTATGCCATCAAAAGGAACATAAATTTCAACATACCAATTAGGATCTGGCTAAAAATACTTGAATCAGTCATAGAGCCCATTGCCCTTTATGGTTGTGAGGTCTGGGGTCCGCTCACCAACCAAGATTTCACAAAATGGGACAAACACCAAATTGAGACTCTGCATGCAGAATCCTGCAAAAATATCCTCCGTGTACAACGTAGAACACCAAATAATGCATGCAGAGCAGAATTAGGCCGATACCCACTAATTATCAAAATCCAGAAAAGAGCCGTTAAATTCTACAACCACCTAAAAGGAAGCGATTCCCAAACCTTCCATAACAAAGCCATCACCTACAGAGAGATGAACCTGGAGAAGAGTCCCCTAAGCAAGCTGGTCCTAGGGCTCCGTTCACAAACACAAACACACCCCACAGAGCCCCAGGACAACAGCACAATTAGACCCAACCAAATCATGAGAAAACAAAAAGATAATTACTTGACACATTGGAAAGAATTAACAAAAAAACAGAGCAAACTAGAATGCTATTTGGCCCTAAACAGAGAGTACACAGTGGCAGAATACCTGACCACTGTGACTGACCCAAAATTAAGGAAAGCTTTGACTATGTACAGACTCAGTGAGCATAGCCTTGCTATTGAGAAAGGCCGCCGTAGGCAGACATGGCTCTCAAGAGAAGACAGGCTATGTGGACACTGCCCACAAAATGAGGTGGAAACTGAGCTGCACTTCCTAACCTCCTGCCCAATGTATGACCATATTAGAGAGACATATTTCCCTCAGATCACACAGATCCACAAAGAATTCGAAAACAAATCCAATTTTGATAAACTCCCATATCTACTGGGTGAAATTCCACAGTGTGCCATCACAGCAGCAAGATTTGTGACCTGTTGCCACAAGAAAAGGGCAACCAGTGAAGAACAAACACCATTGTAAATACAACCCATATTTATGCTTATTTATTTTCCCTTGTGTACTTTAACCATTTGTACATTGTTACAACACTGTATATATATAATATGACATTTGAAATGTCTTTATTGTTTTGAAACTTCTGTATGTGTAATGTTTACCGTTAATTTTTATTGTTTATTTCACTTTTGTATATTATCTAACTCACTTGCTTTGGCAATGTTAACACATGTTTCCCATGCCAATAAAGCCCCTTGAATTGAATTGAATTGAGAGAGAGAGAGTGTGAGTGTATCCTCGTGTCGGATGTTGTTTGCTCTCTGTGTTAGTTTATTGGTTCATGTAGCAGCATGTCTGGTTGGAATAAAAGGGAATATCAACACAATAAAACATCTCCCAACTTAAACATCCTACAGATGGAGTAGATGGAGATATGAACACACACACACGGCTGTGTGTTTCGCTGACTCCCGTCTCGGCAGTGTTTCCTCAGTGGTTGCCGGGGTGACTGTTGCTAGGCCAGCTGATGCTGAGTGTTTTCCCCCAGAGAAAGCCATGCGCCACCCGCCGGACCATTTAACAGAACAGGATATAATTGGCCTCTCACACACACACACACACACACACACACACACACACACACACACACACACACACACACACACACACACACACACACACACACACACACACACACACACACACACACACACACACACACACACACACACACACACACACACACACACACACACACACACACACACACACACACACAAGCAATCATAACACAGTCACACACACACACACACACACACACACACACACACACACACACACACACACACACACACACACACACACACACACAAACACACACACACACACACACACACACACACACACACACACACACAAGCAATCACAAACACAGTCACACACACACTCAGCCTGAGATAAATATGCTTCATTGCATGATTGGCTAACACACACTGGCTTTATAACATATTTTAGAGCCATTTTATTATTATTATTATTATTATTTTCCTCTAGCTTTTTGCCTGTTAGTAGTCTGTTTTACACAGCAGGAAGTGGAAAAGCAATGAGCAACTCTACCCAGCACTTTACAGCCACAGTTTTAGCCTAGGTTGTAGCTATTACCTTAACTACTGTTGTACCACTCATCCCTCCCTCTCTTCCACCTTCTTCTCCCTCTCCCTCTTCCTCTCGGACTCCCTCTGTAGAATGACATGTGGGCTCTCTCTCCATCTCTCTCTCCATCCAGAATGACATGTGGGCTCTCTCTCCATCTCTCTCTCCATCCAGAATGACATGTGGGCTCTCTCTCCATCTCTCTCTCCATCCAGAATGACATGTGGGCTCTCTCTCCATCTCTCTCTCCATCCAGAATGACATGTGGGCTCTCTCTCCATCTCTCTCTCCATCCAGAATGACATGTGGGCTCTCTCTCCATCTCTCTCTCCATCCAGAATGACATGTGGGCTCTCTCTCCATCCAGAATGACAATGTGGGCTCTCTCCATCTCTCTCTCCATCCAGAATGACATGTGGGCTCTCTCTCCATCTCTCTCTCCATCCAGAATGACATGTGGGCTCTCTCTCCATCTCTCTCTCCATCCAGAATGACATGTGGGCTCTCTCTCCATCTCTCTCTCCGTACAGAATGACATGTGGGCTCTCTCTCCATCTCTCTCTCCATCCAGAATAACATGTGGGCTCTTTCTCCATCTCTCTCTACATCTCTCTCTCCATCCAGAATAACATGTGGGCTCTCTCTCCATCTCTCTCTCCATCTCTCTCTCCATCCAGAATGACATGTGGGCTCTCTCTCCATCTCTCTCTCCATCCAGAATGACATGTGGGCTCTCTCTCCATCTCTCTCTCCATCCAGAATAACATGTGGGCTCTCTCTCCATCTCTCTCTCCATCCAGAATGACATGTGGGCTCTCTCTCCATCTCTCTCTCCATCCAGAATGACATGTGGGCTCTCTCTCCATCTCTCTCTCCATCCAGAATAACATGTGGGCTCTCTCTCCATCTCTCTCTCCATCCAGAATAACATGTGGGCTCTTTCTCCATCTCTCTCTCCATCTCTCTCTCCATCCAGAATAACATGTGGGCTCTCTCTCCATCTCTCTCTCCATCCAGAAGAACATGTGGGCTCTCTCTCCATCTCTCTCTCCATCCAGAATGACATGTGGGCTCTCTCTCCATCTCTCTCTCCATCCAGAATAACATGTGGGCTCTCTCTCCATCTCTCTCTCCATCCAGAATAACATGTGGGCTCTCTCTCCATCTCTCTCTCCATCCAGAATGATACGTGGGGGATCCAGTACTCCTATGCCCTGTTCAAGGCGATGAGCCACATGTTGTGTATTGGCTACGGTGCCCAGGCTCCAGAGGGCATGACAGACGTGTGGCTCACCATGCTCAGTATGATCATTGGTGCCACCTGCTATGCCATGTTCATCGGCCATGCTACCGCTCTCATACAGTCCCTGGACTCCTCACGACGACAGTACCAGGAGAAAGTAAGAGATTAGGACCCTCTCTATCCCTCCCTCCATCTCTCTCTCTCCATTCCTCTGTCCCTTATTCTCTCTATCCTACCATTCATCAAATTAATTTGATTACTCCTCAAAGGCAGGAGACGGTAAAGGAACCATACTCCACTCATAAACAATCTTCCTGCTCATCCAGTCAAGTGTGTATTATACTGTAGTGAAGCAGTATAGTGTGTGTGTGTGTGCTTGTATTAACATTGTATTAATGTTGTATTAACGTTGTATTAACAATGTATTAACGCTGCATTGACTTTGTATTGACGTTGTATTGACGTTGTATTGTCGTTGTATTAATATTGTATTGACTTTGTATTGACGCTGTATCGACGTTGTATTGACGTTGTATTGACGTTGTATTAATATTGTATTGACTTTGTATTGACGCTGTACCGACGTTGTATTGACGTTGTATTGACGTTGTATTGTTGTATTCCCGTTGTATTGACATTGTGTTCCAGTATAAGCAGGTGGAGCAGTACATGTCGTTCCATAAGCTCCCTGCAGATGTCCGTCAGAGGATTCATGAGTACTACGAGCATCGCTTCCAGGGCAAGATGTTTGACGAGGAGAACATACTGGGTGAACTCAGCGAACCACTAAAGGAGGTAACACACACACGCACGAGGCACGCACACACGCACGAGGCACGCACACACACACACGCACGCACGAGCCATGGATACAGGCACACGCACAGGCACACACGCACGAGGCACGCACGCACACACACGCACGAGCCATGGATACAGGCACACGCACAGTTACAAGTAACGAAAGCTAGCTATAGCGTAACTTAAAAAAACACCTGCTCAAACCAGTCGATTCAAAGTACCTCAGAAACATTTTACATTAAAGAAAATTAAAACATACTGATACAATTCAGTTCTTGTGCATTCTAACTCACTTCCCAACTCCTCCCCCCTCCCTCCCCCTCTCTTTCTCCCCCTCTCAGGCAATAGTTAGCTTTAACTGCCGTAGCCTAGTGGCTCACATGCCGCTGTTTGCTAACGCGGACCCTAACTTTGTGACGGCAGTGCTGACCAAGCTTCGCTTCGAGGTGTTCCAGCCCAATGACTTCATCATCCGTGAGGGCACAGTGGGACGCAAGATGTACTTCATTCAACATGGACGAGTCGGCATACTCACCCGCGGAAACAGGGACACCAAACTCAGTGACGGGTCCTACTTTGGGGGTGAGGAGAGGAGGGAGAAGGGGGAGGGAGGTGTGAGGGTAAGGACAGTGTGAGGAAAAAGGGAAGTGGAAGGGGAAAGGTGTGGTTGTGAGTTAGATTAATCAGTTCTTCAATTTCTTCAACAAATTCTTATTTTTTCCACTCTTCCCTTCTCCCTGTTTATCCACACCTGCCCTTCCTCCTCTCTCTCTGTCCATCTCCCTCTCTCTCTCTCTCTCATCCCTCTTCCCTTCTCCCTGTTTATCCACACCTGCCCTTCCTCCTCTCTCTCTGTCCATCTCCCTCTCTCTCTGTCCATCTCCCTCTCTCTCTGTCCATCTCCCTCTCTCTCTCTCTCTCACCCCTCTTCCCTTCTCCCTGTTTATCCACACCTGCCCTTCCTCCTCTCTCTCTGTCCATCTCCCTCTCTCTCTCTCTCTCTCTCACCCCTCTTCCCTTCTCCCTCTTTATCCACACCTGCCCTTCCTCCTCTCTCTCTGTCCATCTCCCTCTCTCTCTCTCTCTCACCCCTCTTCCCTTCTCCCTCTTTATCCACACCTGCCCTTCCTCCTCTCTCTCTGTCCATCTCCCTCTCTCTCTCTCTCTCACCCCTCTTCCCTTCTCCCTCTTTATCCACACCTGCCCTTCCTCCTCTCTCTCTGTCCATCTACCTCTCTCTCTCTCTCTCTCTCTCTCTCTCTCTCTCTCACTCTTCCCTTCTCCCTGTTTATCCACACCTGCCCTTCCTCCCCTCTCTCTGTCCATCTCCCTCTCTCTCTCTCTCTCACCCCTCTTCCCTTCTCCCTGTTTATCCACACCTGCCCTTCCTCCTCTCTCTCTGTTATCCACACCTGCCCTTCCTCCTCTCTCTCTGTCCATCTCCCTCTCTCTCTCTCTCTCTCTCTCTCACTCTCTCAGAGATCTGTCTGTTGACTCGGGGCCGGAGGACGGCGAGCGTCAGAGCGGATACGTACTGTCGTCTCTACTCCCTCAGTGTGGACAGCTTCAACGAGGTCCTGGAGGAACACCCCATGATGAGACGGGCCTTCGAGACGGTGGCCGTCGACCGGTTGGACCGCATCGGTACTAAGCCTTTCCCGATTGGCTCAAGCACCTGCCAATCGGTCCATTACTTGCAATGACTCAGTTTTCAATTCAGTTTCATTTCTATAGCGCTTTGTGCAAAGATCTTGCCAGTGAATAGCATTTTTTAAATCAATTCAGATTTTATTTCTAAAGCGCTTTGCAAATGACCTTTCTGTTGCAGAAGCCCTTCAAGGAGAGATAAACTATTTTCCCTTTTGTACTTTAACTATTTCCACATAATATGACATTTGAAACGTCTTTATTCTTTTGGAACTTTAGTGAGTGTAATGTTTACTGTTGATTTGTATTGTTTATTTCACTTTTGTTTATTACGTACTGTTAAAATATGTTTCCCATGCCAATAAAGCCCTTTGAATTGAATTGAATTGAGAAACTGCTAGAAAAACGTGGAGAGCTGCTAGAGCAGATACCTGGTTCTGTTTGTGCTCTTTAAATCAGCCACTCAACCCTGTCAGCCTCGTTACAACTGTGTTGTTGGATCCTCACTTTAGTTTCTACCACTTTCTTCTTGCTCTTGTTTTCCACCATTTGTGTCAGACAGGAACAGTAACCATCCCCTCCATCAGTTTGTTTCTGTTTTCATCGTTTCATTCTAATCTCTTCTCTCTTCTTTGTTCTCCTCTGCAGGTAGGAAGAACTCTATCCTGATGAGAAAGCCGTCCCAGGGGGGTTCCATGGCGGGGGGCAGCGGTTTGGGGCGTGGGGGTCAAGGAGGAGGGGGGGCGGGGCTAGGCATGGGGGGGCTGGGCTCCTGTGACAGCATGCTGGTTCAGCAGACCGTTAAACACGACAGCATGCCAGCCATGCAGGAGGCCATCGCCGCTGCAGGAAGTGGAGGGGCCACTGGAGGAAGTGGTACGGTCTCTCCTAGGCCCCACCCACTGATCTGGGCTCCACTGATCCACGCTCCACTCCAGACGGCGGCCGCTACGACTAACGTGGCCATCGCCCTCATGCACCAGCAGCAACAGCAGCTTCAACATCAGCTACAGCAGCAACATGCGCTAGGGGGCGCTATATTCCTCCCCTCCATCTCTCCATCGCCCTCCGTCTCCTTCCCCCTCTCCCCCCCGCGGCCCCCTGTCCTGCAGCCCCTGCGCCCCTCTGTGAGTTCCCTCATTGGGATGATGGGGGTAGGAGGGATGGGGGGGCTGTCCCCTAGAGGGGGGTTTCCTGCCTTCCCATCCCCCTCACCCTTCCCCATGGCCCCCCCGGGAGGTGTGATATCACCCCCTGTTGCTCAAACCCCACCCACACCGGCCTCCTCTGTCTCCACGCCGGTCCAATTAGGAAAGACCCTGCACTACAGTCTCCGCCTCCACCCGGAACACTCTTCAGTGATGGGTGGAACCCCAGGAATCCCCAAGGTAGGAGGGGCCACCACACCCCATCTGTTCTACCACGTGAATCCAACTGCAGCCACCAGTGTCATGTCAGACACTTGCAGTTCCATGGCTGGCCAGCATGGGGCCAAGGAGGCGCTATTGCGTCACGGAGGCAGCAGCAACCAGGGCCTGCCTGCACTTGGGAGGCTCACCCAGGAGGCCAGGCTCCTCTCCACCTCGCAGCCCACCCTGCCTCATCGATCCTGGGCAAGCATGCAGCCTCACCCCCCTCTCCAGCGGAAGGCCTCTGGAGGTAACCTGCTGCCAGCCTCGTTCCTGGCTGGGACGCAGCTAGCCAGGGGTGGCAGTGTGGGGGTGTTGACTACTCCCCTACCAGTACAAGTCCCAGCACAACGGTTACAGATGCCCCGCTTCAATGCACAGATACAAGCACAGAACCTGGGCTCTATACAGCCCCTCCCTGATCCTGCCTCTACACACTGCCCTGCACACATACACACAGCCACACACACACATCCCGTCGCTGTACCTGCAGCCACACCCACATCAGCTTCTCCCCTGGCCTCCTACACTTCCTCCCGCAAACAAACCCCTCTCTCCTCTGCCACCCCCTCCCCTGCTCCCACTCCTTTCTCCCTCATCCCAGCACTGCCACTGACCCCTCGCCCCAAACCCACCCCTACACCCCCATCTCGCTCCTCCTCTCCTCCCCCCTGCTCCATCCCTCCCTCTTTCGGAACTACTCCACTCTCCTTAACTTCTCGCTCCAAACCCATCCCTACACCTCCCCCGTGCTCTTCTTCCCCCTCTCCCTCCTCCACTCCCCCTCCCTCCTCTGTAACCACCTCTTTCCCCCTCACCTCAGCCCCTCGGTCCAAACCCATCCCTACACCTCCCCCTCGCTCTTCTTCCCCCTCTCCTTCCTCCACTCTCCCTCCCTCCTCTGTCAGTGCCCCTCTCTCACTTCCACAAACCCATGGGCACAAGTCCTCTCTCGCATCCCCCTCTCCCCCCTCCTCTTCCCCACCTTCCTCTCCCACTCTTCTTCAGAGCCCCCTAATAAAGCCCTCCCCTACACCCCCCTCCCCTTACCCTCTATCTGGGCTCACACCTAACCCCTCTAAAGCATTTTCCCCTATCCAGACTCGTACCCCTACCCCTACCCTCTCTCAACTCTCCAATCGTCCCTCTACTCCTATTTCTACTCCTGTTCCCACTCAGAGCCAAACCCTGACTGCAACCCCCACCCCAGCCTCCACTCCCACCCCAGCCTCCACTCCCACCCCAGCCTCCACCCCCACCCCAGCCTCCACCCCCACCCCAGCCTCCACTCCCACCCCAGCCTCCACTCCCACCCCAGCCTCCACCCCCACCCCAGCCTCCACTCCCACCCCAGCCTCCACCCCCACCCCAGCCTCCACCCCCACCCCAGCCTCCACCCCCACCCCAGCCTCCACTCCCACCCCAGCCTCCACTCCCACCCCAGCCTCCACCCCCACCCCAGCCTCCACCCCCACCCCAGCCTCCACCCCCACCCCAGCCTCCACTCTCACCCCAGCCTCCACTCCCACCCCAGCCTCCACTCCCACCCCAGCCTCCACTCCCACCCCAGCCTCCACCCCCACCCCAGCCTCCACTCCCACCCCAGCCTCCACTCCCACCCTAGCTCCAACCTCAACCTTGATTCCCACCCCTTCTTCCAGTAAAGCTCCCACTCCTATCTCTATCCCTTCACCTGGCCTTATGCAAAGCCAAACTCTAACCCCAACACCTACCAGTTCTAAAACTCAGGCCCCAACCTCAACTCCAACCCCCAAACCTCCCCCTACCCATACTGCCAAACATACCCCACATATAGCCCCTGTTCAAACCTCCACCTCCACCCAAACCCCAACACCCACATCTAAGCATTCTCTTACTTCTGTACCCATCGCCTCCGATGCTGCAATTCAAGCCCCAACAAAAGGCTCAGCCCACACCCCAAAACAGACCCCAGCAGCCCAAACCCTAGTCCAAACCCCTGCCCCAAAACCCACTTCTAAATGTTCTGTTACCCCCACAATCCCACCTGTACCTATCCATACCCCAAAACAATCCTCCACCCCCAAACCTGCATCAACCCATACCCCAAAACAGAGCCAACCTTTAGGTCCTGTCCCCACACCTACCTGTACCCCTTACACCAGTCATGCTCCAAAGCTGACCACAGCCGTAACACCTGTCCAAACCTCCACTACCACCCTCCCACCCACTCAGTTGGTCCCAGGCCCAGCCACCTCCCTCCCTCAAACCTCTTTCCCCCCAGCCACCTCTGCCCCATCCGCCTCCCCCAAGGGGGGCAAAAAGGACCCTTAGCTGGCTCAGACAGGGAAAGACTAATAGGGACTGAGAGAAAAACTGCCTGCCAACATGTGATGGTCCTGGAGGAAATGATCTGATTGGAGGATGGACTTTTCGGGCCAGATATACTGTGTAGGTTGTGTCACAAAACACCCCATGCCCCAATTAAAGTAGCACACTGTAGGGAATAGGGTACTGCAGATTTGAGTTCAACAAACTATCCTCCAAACAGTCCATGACTTGCGACTAGGTTTTAACTGTTGTTGCCAACATGGCATGCCAAAATTCTAGATTCAAACCGAGTTCGGCAGACTCTGTATATCTATGGCTCTGGTGACTAGGGCAGGCTAGAGTAGAATCACAGTTTTTATTTGAAGTCCAAACATATAGATACATATCTGTGTCAGTGATTGTTGGAGCAAGCAAGAGAGATGAAGTGGAAAGATAATGGCAGCACACAGTGGGAGGGACGATACAGCTGTCAGAAAAGACCAGGACGATGACGACAAAGATAGCAATGGGTTCGTTGCATCTTGCTGCTGATTGGAGGAGGGTTAGTTGGTCAATTCTAAGGCGACCAATAAGATAGGCACTTCCTGATTTCCAGCTCCACCTCCCTTTTGCCTCTCGCTCTTCACCAAAGTGTAATATTTTGTCATTATATGATTAATCATAGTATGAGATTAATAATCACTGTAAAGTTAATCATCATATTGATCAGTAACTATAGGAGCGATTGATCCACTTGTAGTTTTGTTGTCTAAGTTGTGTGGTGTTTAGCTTCGGTCCAATATGTTCACACAACTTCTGGAACTGAATTGTGTTTTTTGGTGCAACACTTAATACTGCTCCCTCGTAAGCTGTGGATGTGGGTTTATTTGTTCCGCCTAGCTTCCTGTAAATGCATGCCTCTCTCTCTATTCCCTCCTTTCTCCTCGTTCCTCACCTCCTCTGGCTCCTGTCTGCTTTCATCCTGTCTTTCATCTCCGTCTGTCTGATCCTCCTTTCATCTTTCACAGAGCTTTTGTAGTTAACTACTGTTCCAGAGACATTCACAGATGCTCTCTACCTCTCTCCATCTCTGACTTTTCCCTCTCTCTACTGTATCTCTCCATCTCTCTCTATCATTCCCTCCATCCATCCCTCCCTCCCCCTCCTTTCTTCCCTCCCTTGTCCTGGTGTCATGTCTAGTGCTGTTTGATGTTTTCTGTGGGTAGCAACAGAGCATTCCTCTTTCAACCTTTGATACCATGTTGCCTAGATTATATTTAAGGACCAAATGTTTTATTTGTGATCACAGCTTTAGCTTTTGAGCAAAATCAATGAAATTATAGTTGTTGATGATGATGTTATTGATGATGATGAGGATAACCATGATGATGTTATTGATGATGATGATGATGATGATGATGATGATGTTATTGATGATGATGATGTTATTGATGATGATGTTATTGATTATGATGAGGATGACCATGATGATGGTGACAGTAAGAATGTTTTTGATGATAGCTAGAATAAAGCACATTTAGAAAGTCAGTTTGTCTTTGGTGTCATTGAGAAAAGAGAGAGAGAGTGTGTGTGTGTATGTGTGCTTGTGCGCGTGTGTGTATATGTGTGTTTGTGTGTCCTGCCCGGTAATCCTGAACACCTCCAGAGGTGAAGCAGACTCATATCCAAGGTGACGCCTGTGGATGGGAACGCTGGGATCACTGTTGCTCTCGACTCTTAACTAAATCAATATCCTCCTGCACAGGGAAGGATTATACCATGTCTAATACACAGCCTGACCCTCCTGACTTTCTCTCTCCCTCACTCTCTCTATGGGGGTGCCACTGGGTTCAATTCTTGGACTGACTCTCTTCTCTGTATACATCAATGATGTCGCTCTTGCTGCTGGTGAGTCTCTGATCCACCTCTACGCAGACGACACCATTCTGTATACTTCTGGCCCTTCTTTGGACACTGTGTTAACTACCCTCCAGGCGAGCTTCAATGCCATACAACTCTCCTTCCGTGGCCTCCAATTGCTCTTAAATACAAGTAAAGCTAAATGCATGCTCTTCAACCGATCGCTGCCTGCACCTGCCCGCCCGTCCAGCATCACCACTCTGGACGGTTCTGACTTAGAATATGTGGACAACTACAAATACCTAGGTGTCTGGTTAGACTGTAAACTCTCCTTCCAGACTCACATCAAACATCTCCAATCCAAAGTTAAATCTAGAATTGGCTTCCTATTCCGCAACAAAGCATCCTTCACTCATGCTGCCAAACATACCCTTGTAAAACTGACCATCCTACCAATCCTCGACTTCGGTGATGTCATTTAAAAAATAGCCTCCAATACCCTACTCAATAAATTGGATGCAGTCTATCACAGTGCCATCCGTTTTGTCACCAAAGCCCCATATACTACCCACCACTGCGACCTGTACACTCTCGTTGGCTGGCCCTCGCTTCATACTCGTCGCCAAACCCACTGGCTCCAGGTCATCTACAAGACCCTGCTAGGTAAAGTCCTCCCTTATCTCAGCTCGCTGGTCACCATAGCAGCACCCACCTGTAGCACGCGCTCCAGCAGGTATATCTCTCTGGTCACCCCCAAAACCAACTCTTCCTTTGGCCGCCTCTCCTTCCAGTTCTCTGCTGCCAATGACTGGAACGAACTACAAAAATCTCTGAAACTGGAAACACTTATCTCCCCCACTAGCTTTAAGCACCAGCTGTCAGAGCAGCTCATAGATTACTGCACCTGTACATAGCCCATCTATAATTTAGCCCAAACAACTACCTCTTTCCCTACTGTATTTATTTATTTATTTATTTTGTTCCTTTGCACCCCATTATGTCTATCTCTACTTTGCACATTCTTCCACTGCAAATCAACCATTCCAGTGTTTTACTTGCTATATTGTATTTACTTCGCCACCATGGCCTTTTTTTTGCCTTCACCTCCCTTATCTCACCTCACTTGCTCACATTGTATATAGACTTATTCTTCTACTGTATTATTGACTGTATGTTTGTTTTACTCCATGTGTAACTCTGTGTTGTTGTATGTGTCGAACTGCTTTGCTTTATCTTGGCCAGGTCGCAGTTGTAAATGAGAACGTGTTCTCAACTTGCCTACCTGGTTAAATAAAGGTGAAATAAATAAATAAAAAATAAAAATCTAATCGGTGTTCAAGGGGGTTCAAGAGTCTCATTTCCACACTATGTTGTGTTTGGCAGTGATTTATTTATTTTTCACCTTTGGAGGATTGTGAGGCATTAGAATGTTGGATTTACACTCAGAGTGATTTGCATTAAGGCCTGAAATTAACTATTGTACTGAAGGGAACAATCATGATCTTTGGAGATATGCATGATTGTTAGAGGGATGTATAGAGACTTACTGTGTACATTCTACTCTATTCTAAAGGGACTCTGAGGCTGTTCTCAGACATTTACTTAGCAGACAACAAATACTATATACAGAATACAAAACAACTTTGTTCATACCTTTGGATTTAAATCTAGAGATTAAAGATCTATATACTTTAAACCTATAACAAGAGACTGTATAGCTATACTCTTGTGAGTGATGTAGGTCTACCCTTCAGACACATTAAGCAGTGAACGCTTGTAAGTACCAAGCTGTCATCTACACATTGACCACTAGATGGGGCTCAGCACCTAAACCAGACTCCTGTCTGCATTCCAGGAAAAGGTAGCAGCTTAGGATAGCCACATAGTTAATGTTACACCTTGTATTACCTTCCCCATGGTGAGGTCTGACAGGCCCTTAAATTGAGATGAGATAAGAGAGCTGTGGAGAGATGTGAAGAGATGTTCTATATTTGGAGAGATGTGGCGACATGTATATGTGATGAGATGTGAAGAGATGTTGTATATGTGGAAAGATGTATATGTGGAGAGATGTTGTATATGTGGAGAGATGTTGTATATGTGGAGAGATGTGAAGAGATGTTGTATATGTGGAGAGATGTGAAGAGATGTTGTATATGTGGAAAGATGTGAAGAGATGTATATGTGGAGAGATGTATATTTGGGAGATGTGAAGAGATGTAGTATATGTGGAGAGATGTATATTTGGAGAGATGTGAAGAGATGTTGTATATGTGGAGAGATGTATATTTGGAGAGATGTATATTTGGAGAGATGTAAATAGATGTATATGTGGAGAGATGTGAAGAGATGTATATGTGGAGAGATGTTGTATATGTGGAGAGATGTTGTATATGTGGAGAGATGTGAAGAGGTGTTGTATATGTGGAGAGATGTTGTATATGTGGAGAGATGTGAAGAGATGTTGTATATGTGGAGAGATGTTGTACAGTGGGGAGAACAAGTATTTGATACACTGCCGATTTTGCAGGTTTTCCTACTTACAAAGCATATAGAGGTCTGTCATTTTTATCATAGGTACACTTTAACTGTGAGAGACGGAATCTAAAACAAAAATCCAGAAAATCACATTGTATGATTTTTAAGTAATTAATTTGCATTTTATTGCATGACATAAGTATTTGATACATCAGAAAAGCAAAAATTAATATTTGGTACAGAAACCTTTGTTTGCAATTACAGAGATCACACGTTTCCTGTAGTTCTTGACCAGGTATCACACACTGCAGCAGGGATTTTGGCCCACTCCTCCATACAGACCTTCTCCAGATCCTTCAGGTTTCGGGGCTGTCGCTGGGCAATACGGACTTTCAGCTCCCTCCAAAGATTTTCTATTGGGTTCAGGTCTGGAGACTGGCTAGGCCACTCCAGGACCTTGAGATGCTTCTTACGGAGCCACTCCTTAGTTGCCCTGGCTGTGTGTTTCGGGTCGTTGTCATGCTGGAAGACCCAGTCACGGCCCATCTTCAATGCTCTTACTGAGGGAAGGAGGTTGTTGGCCAAGATCTCGCGATACATGGCCCCATCCATCCTCCCCTCAATACGGTGCAGTCGTCCTGTCCCCTTTGCAGAAAAGCATCCCCAAAGAATGATGTTTCCACCTCCATGCTTCACGGTTGGGATGGTGTTCTTGGGGTTGTACTCATCCTTCTTCTTCCTCCAAACACGGCGAGTGGAGTTTAGACCAAAAAGCTCTATTTGTCTCATCAGACCACATGACCTTCTCCCATTCCTCCTCTGGATCATCCAGATGGTCATTGGCAAACTTCAGACGGGCCTGGACATGCGCTGGCTTGAGCAGGGGGACCTTGCCTGCGCTGCAGGACTTTAATCCATGACGGCGTAGCGTGTTACTAATGGTTTTCTTTGAGACTGTGGTCCCAGCTCTCTTCAGGTCATTGACCAGGTCCTGCCGTGTAGTTCTGGGCTGATCCCTCACCTTCCTCATGATCATTGATGCCCCACGAGGTGAGATCTTGCATGGAGCCCCAGACCGAGGGTGATTGACCGTCATCTTGAACTTCTTCCATTTTCTAATAATTGCGCCAACAGTTGTTGCCTTCTCACCAAGCTGCTTGCCTATTGTCCTGTAGCCCATTCCAGCCTTGTGCAGGTCTACAATTTTATCCCTGATGTCCTTACATAGCTCTCTTGTCTTGGCCATTGTGGAGAGGTTGGAGTCTGTTTGATTGAGTGTGTGGACAGGTGTCTTTTATACAGGTAACGAGTTCAAACAGGTGCAGTTAATACAGGTAATGAGTGGAGAACAGGAGGGCTTCTTAAAGAAAAACTAACAGGCCTGTGAGAGCCGGAATTCTTACTGGTTGGTAGGTAATCAAATACTTATGTCATGCAATAAAATGCAAATTAATTACTTAAAAATCATACAATGTGATTTTCTGGATTTTTGTCCGTCTCTCACAGTTGAAGTGTACCTATGATAAAAATGACAGACCTCTACATGCTTTGTAAGTAGGAAAACCTGCAAAATCGGCAGTGTATCAAATACTTGTTCTCCCCACTGTATATGTGGAAAGATGTGGAGAGATGTTGTATATGTGGAGAGATGTTGTATATGTGGAGAGATGTATATTTTGAGAGATGTGAAGAGATGTTGTATATGTGGAGAGATGTATATTTTGAGAGATGTGAAGAGATGTTGTATATGTGGAGAGACGTTGTATATGTGGTGAGATGTGAAGAGATATTGTTTTTGTGGAGAGATGTTGTATATGTGGGAGAGATGTGGAGAGATGTTGTATATGTGGAGAGATGTATATTTTGAGAGATGTGGAGAGATGTTGTATATTTGGAGAGATGTGGAGAGATGTGTAGAGATGTTGTATATGTGGAGACATGTTGTATATTTTGGAGAGATGTGGAGAGATGTTGTATATTTTGAGAGATTTATATCTTAAGATATTTGGATAGATGTATATTTTGAGAGATGTGAAGAGATGTTGTATATGTGGAGAGATGTGAAGAGATGTTGTATATGTGGAAATATGTGGAGTGTGTAGCAGCATGTAAGAGGTTAACAGCAGTGTCAGACCACAGGATTAGTAGAGAATAAATAGGACTGTAATTGCTGCCTGTCACTCTGGCTCTGAACTAGAGGACCTGCGGGGAAGTCCTATTCTGGGGCCTCAGCACTGGAATCACAGAAATGTCTTAGATCACCTAAGGCTTGCAGGACATGGACAGAAAGAGAAAGAGAAATGGATTGCAATTATTTAGTCAGTATAAATGTCAGTGTGTTAAGGATTGTGTGTGTATTTGCAGTGTGTGTGTGTCTCCCTGCAGAGAGTGAGGTGACAGTGGAAACTCTGATCCTCCATCATGTAACAGGTTATTAAGTCTATAAGGGTAGGCTTGGATTCAGCACACCCAGGTGGGTCACACACTCCTCTTGACTACTGGACCAACTGTGTGAGGGTGTGCATTAGTTCCACTACTGTCAGTGCATTTGAACTGCAAGGAAATCCTTAATTTGATTCTTTGCTCAATGAAATTGAATTCAGTGAGATTTTGGGGAACAATAAAACAATATTTTAACTTTGTAGGTGAACAACAAGGTTACCCACTGTGCACAGACGTCAGTTCAACGTCTAGTATTGATTTACATTTGGTTGAGTTGTCAACTAACGTGAATTCAATGTGAAATCAACAAAGAAAATGCACCATGTCATTGGATTTAGGTTATAAACTGGATGAAAAAGTAGAAAATGCCTTTACGTTGATGATTTTTTGTTAAGCCAATTCGTTTTCCACGTTGAAATGACGTGGAAACAACGTTTCAACCAGTTTTTGCCCATTGGGTAGTGTGAATTGCAGTAACACACACGTCACACACACCACACACAACAGCAGCCAGATAGGTAGCCAGACCGCAGATTGAGCACAGATTTAAGGTTAGGGGGCGGCAAGGGGAAGGTGGGCTGGGTGGGCTGGGTGGGTAAACCACAAGATGTTATATTTAGACTTCCCATCACTTCAAAATCTGCCATCTCTCTCCTCTCTCACACACACACACACAGGGGAGGTGTTTGAGAGAAGGGGGGGGGGGGGGGGTGTATGCAGGAGCAAAGAGCGCAAGATGCAAAACTTAGAAAGGATAAGGTGATTCCTTCTGCTGTGTAGTTACCACTTCAAACAGGAAGCTGATGTGTGTGTAGTTTGTTACGAGGGGAGGGGTGTGTTCGCCGTGCGTGTGACTCTAACCTCATTCTCTCTCTAGTGTGTCTCAAGATTCTTGCATCAGCCCTGTGTTGTCATACACACCAGTCTCTCTCTGCACTGGAAACAGTGAATCACTTACAGTAGAAAATGTCCTCTTTACCAAAAATTGGATTTTGAATTGCCTTCAGTATATCACAAGATCACACACACACACACACACACACACACACACACACACACACAGTGAGATATTATTCTTACATGAAAGTCCCCCAGCTGTTTCAATAGAATGTAGCCTGTACTGCTTCTAGTCTTCTCAGAATTTGGGGCGAAGTCTCTAAGAGTTATTATAAGGAGATTGTAGTTATTTTTACACTCAGCAAGCCACCATGAGACTGCTGCTTTGTCATAGCTGTCGGTAAATATATGGCAGGGGATGTGACTTGTGACTGAGGCTGAGTAGTAGCCTACATATCTACTGTATGTGCACCTGCTGGTTTCTCTGTCTCTATGGTCACCTCTTGTCTTGGTCGCCATGGCTTCATTTGCAAATGAATGGCTTAAGGCGCGCACAGAGAGAGATGGAAAGAGACGGGAAAGAGAGAGGGAGAGAGGGAGAGATGTACAGTAACAGCCAGACAGAGGCAGATAAACAGCATGAGCACCATAAATAGCGCGTTTAAATAAGGCGATCTATTTCAAGTGGAAATGTCCGCTGCAGCTGGCACACGCATATGCCCTCAAACGATTATCTCCCTCTCTATGCCCACCTATTAGCCCCGCTGTGATCCCTCAGACCTTCGACCTGCCCCGCGAGTCTCTATAACAACATGCCCACCTCGCTACGACAGACACTGCCGCTGGCCTATCGCACAGTGGCCGACCCCCTGTGCCCTGCCCACCCCAGCGGTCCCTCTCCAGCCCCGCCAGAGCCAATCCGCAGCGGGGTGTAAAGTAGGGCAAGCCGCTTCCTGGTTCAAGGAGGAGCTGCCTGGAGTTGGAATGGGCCAGCGGAGTCAGAGAGGGGGGAGAACAGCCCAGCCAGCCGGCGGTCTGCAAAGAGAGAGCCAAGGCAGGGGGGTATAAATGCCGGCAGAGAGACAAGAAGAGGCGGATATTACAGAGAACTCCCGGGCGATACGTGGTTCGTCAGAGGGACTGGTGTGAGATTTTGGACAGTGCCGAGAGAGCGGTGAACCCCGGGGAGCGAGAGGGGTGGGAGTGGTGGTGGTGGGAGTGAATCCAGGAAGTACAGAAGCCGGTCAGGTGGGACGCGACGAGATAACATAGGTGACACCGGCGCACAGGTAAACCCGCTCCCTCACTCGCTCTCTGTTTTGGGGGGATATTATGGAATTCTTAAAGTTAGGATTTTACGCTCGTCTTTCCCATTTTCTATAACAACCGCCCCTGAACCCCCCCTCCCCTCGGTCCTAACCGGGGTTACGGGAGGACTACGTCATGGGTATTCGGTAACTCCCGTGTGACGTGTCGACAATTTCTCCCTATGATTTTCGCGCTCTCTTTTCCTAGAGGCTTATTTTGACACAAGAACGCATACTATTTAAATTACATTAGCAGAGAATATTTATGTGATCTCAGGTTAGTTGTTGTGTGTTGCTACCTGTGTGGATGTGGCCAGGTGAACAAGCAGGGTCGACGGGTACACTTCTGGAGGCTTGGCTTCTAATTATAGCAGCGAACACCGGCTGACATCCAAAACCTAACCTGCTCTCACGCACATCGCTGGTCTCTGTAGGCAACAAGCCATGTGCTCTACCACAGGGCAACTTTGGCCACGAATTCTATTATTCCAAGACCCTTTCAGTAGGCTATGCTGTTGTCACCACACTTTGACATATCCTTTATCTTAAATTCTATAGCTCTGTTGCTGATGTAAAGGTCTTGAAATGTATATTAATGCTGGATGGATGAGGGCTTTTAAATGTATAAAACTTAGGCTATGGATGGTGGGAGGCTGTCGTGTGTGTGACTGCATTAGTGTAGTGTGTGTCTGTGTGTGGGTGTGTGGGTTGCTGACTCGCCCCTCTTGTGGTACAGACAGACCTGCTGAACCTGCCAAACTGGCTTGGGTTTGGTCCTCTGTCTGAGTTTGTTGTTTGATTTACCACTTTGTGGGCACCATGTTATTAGTCCAATCCACTGAAGGGTTTCTGGTCTACAATATTCATTTGGGGGTTTGAAATGTTTATTTTTCACACAATAATTCTCCAAACAGTGTTGGGTCTGGACCTAAACTTCAGTGCACTTGGAAGGAATAAGGAATATATTTGCCCTGTAAGAGTATGTAGGCTAATATTTGTACAGTGGGTTTCCGTGTGTGATCTTGACAAATAGGTATTGTTGACGTCTGCGATGCAGATTAGATTTGTCACCAACCCCAACTCCGTGAATAATTCCACTATTTAGTGTGAGAGATGGAAGAGAATAGAGTGAGAAGCAGAAACATTGTTCTGCACTGTCAACCCTAATTGCCACTTGTCTGAATTGAAGCAGTCTTATTAGCAACTAAATGACAGTTGGGAGACCTGGAAAGTCTGTGTAGACTGTCTTTGGCTTAGTGGTAACTGATCTACCCCTCCCTCTCTTCTCATCTCTCCTTCTGGTGTCATGGTAACTGACATTTACTAGATTGGACTGTTCTCATGGCCCCTCTCTCTCCCATCCACACACATGTTCACACTCACAAACACCAAATGACATTTACATGCACCTTGTCAATTATGACAGATAATGGGTATAGTCTCTGCTCTTGCAACTGAGTATGGGATAGTGGAGTGTGTCTGAGGATGTCTGTGGTCCTACACAGGTGTGTGCTGTGCCTGTTTCCCAGCCCTGTTCATTGTTAGTGTAGGCCACTTCTGCTCTGAGGCATGGTGAAGTGGGAAGTGGTCTTTCTCCGCCCCACCTTCTCTCTCTTCTGTTCTCCTCCCTGAACCCCTCACCATGTCTAACACATCATCTGACACACTGTGTGTTTAGGTTGTTCATTTTCTTTCTTTTTATTCACTCTTTATATATCACTTCTCCTTTATCTTTTGATATCCTGTTTGTCTCTCCTTTCCTTCCTTCACTCTTTTCCTTCACCTTATTCCCTCAATATTTGGCCCCTTTACTTCCCTGTGTCTCTCTGCCTCTCACGTAGCAGATATTAAATACTGTATACTGTGCCTAGAGAAAGTATTCAACCCCCTTGACTTTTCCAAAGTTTCGTTGCATCAAAGTGGGATTGAAATGGATTTAAAAAAAAAAAATTTTTTGTCAATGATCTAAACAAAATACTCTGATGTCCAAGTGGAAGAAAAATTCCCACATTTTGTTGTGTTAATAGCCTGAAATTTAAAATGGATTAAATTGAGATTTTTTGGTCACTGATCTGCAGACAATACCCTATAATGTCAAAGTGGAATTAGGTTTTTTGACATTTTTACAAATTAATTACAAATGAAAAGCTGAAATGTCTTGAGTCAGTAAGTATTCAACCCCTTTGTTATAGCAAGCCAGGAGTCCAAATTTGCTTAACAAGTCACATAATAAGTTGCATGGACACACTCTCTGTGCAATAATAGTGTAACATGATTTTTGAACGACTGCCTCATCTCTGTATCCCACACATACAATTATCTGCAAGGTCCCTTAGTCGAGCGGTGAATTTCAAACACAGATTCAACCATTGTCCTGCTGAAAGGGGAATTCATCTCCCAATGTCTGGTGGAAAGCAGACTGAACCAGGTTTTCCTCTAGGATTTTACCTGTGCTTAGCTCCATTCCATTAATTGTTTTATCCTGCAACTCCCCAGTCCTTAACGATTACAAGCATACCCATAGCAAGATGCAGTCACCATTATACTTGAAAATATGGAGAATGGTACTCAGTAATGTGTTGGATTTGCCCTAAACATGAGTTGCTTTGCCACATTTTTTGCAGTATTACTTTAGTGCCTTGTTGCAAACAGGATGCCTGTACAGAATATTTTAATTCTGTACAGGCTACCTTATTTTCACTCTGCCAATTAGGTTAGTATTGTGGAGTAACTACAATGCTGTTGATCCATACTCTGGTTTCTCCTATCACAGCCATTAAACTCTAACTGTTTTATTGTCACCACTGGTCTCATGGTGAAATCCCTGAGCAGTTTCCTTCCTTTCCAGCAACTAAGTTAGGAAGGATGCCTGTATCTTTGTAGTGACCAGGTGTATTGATATACCATCCAAAGTGTAATTCATAACTTCACAATGCTCAAAGGGATATTCAATGTCTGCTCTTAATTCTTTTTACCCATTTACCAATAGGCACCTTTCTTTGCGAGGCATTGGAAAACCTCCCTGGTCTTTGTGGTTGAATACAGTGCATTCAGAAAGCATTCAGACCCGTTCACTTTTTTCACATTTTGTTACTTTACAGCCTTATTCTAAAATGGATGAAAACATTTTTTTTCTCTCATCAATCCACACACAATTCCACATAACGACAAAGCCAAAACAGGTTTTTAGAAATATAACATTTACATAAATATTCAGACCCTTTACTCAGTACTTTGTTGAAGCACCACCAATTTTCTTGGATATAACGCTACAAGCTTGACACACCTGTATTTGTGGAGTTTCTCCTATTCTTCTCTGCAGATCCTCTCAAGCTCTGTCATGTTGGATGGGGAGCGTCGCTGCACAGCTATTTTCAGGTCTCTTCAGAGATGTTCAATCGGGTTCAAGTCCGGGCTCTGGCTGGGCCACTCAAGGACATTCAGAGACTTGTCCTGAAGCCACTCCTGCATTGTCTTGGCTGTGTGTTTAGGGTCGTTGTCCTGTTAGAAGGTGAACCTTCGCCCCAGTCTGAGGTTCTGAGCGCTCTGGGGCAGGTTTTCATCAAGGATCTCTGTACTTTGCTCCGTTCATCTTTCCCTCAATCCTGACTAGTCTCCCAGTCCCTGCCGCTGAAAACATCAACAAAGCATGATTCTGCCACCACCATGCTTCATTGTAGGGATGGTGCCATGTTTCCTCCAGATGTGACACTTGGCATTCAGGCCAAAGTCTTCAATCTTGGTTTCATCAGACTAGAGAATCTTGTTTCTCATGGTGTGAGAGTCCTTTTGGTGCTTTTTGGCAAACTCCAAGCATGCTGTCATGTGCCTTTTACTGAGGAGTGGCTTTCATCTGGCCACTCTACCATAACGGCCTGATTGGTGGAGTGCTGCAGAGATCGTTGTCCTTCTGGAAGGTTCTCTCATCTTCACAGAGGAACTCTGGAGCGCTGTCAGAGTGACCATCGGGTTCTTGGTTACCTCCCTGACCAAGGCCCTTCTCCCCCGATTGCTCAGTTTGGCAGGGCAGCCAGTTATAGGAAGAGTCTTGGTGGTTCCAAACTTCTTCCATTTAAGCATGATGGAGGACTCTGTGTTTTCGGGGACCTTCAATGCTGCAGAAACATTTTGGTACCCTTCCCCAGATCTGTGCCTAAACATAACTCTGTCTCGGAGCTCTACGGACAATTCCTTCGACCTCATGGCTTGGTTTTTGCTCTGACATGCACTGTCAACTGTGGAACCTTATATAGACAGGTGTGTGTGCCTTTACAAATCATGTCCAATCAATTGAATTTACCAGAGGTGACAAATCAAGTTGTAGAAACATCTCAATAATTATAATTTGAACAGGATGCACCTGAGCTCAATTTTAAGTCTTATAGCAAAGGGTCTGAGTACTTGTGTAAATAAGGTATTTCTGTTAGCAAAATTAGCAAAATAATCAAAAAAACATTTTTCACTTTGTCATTATGGGCTATTGTGGGTAGATTGATGAAGGAAAAACAATATTTAATCAATTTTAGAATAAGGTTGTAACGTAACAAAATGTAGAAAAAGTGAAGGAGTCTGAATTCTTTCAGAATGCACTGTACAGTATGTGTTAGAAATTCACTACTCGACTATGGGACCTTACAGATAATTCTATGTCTGGGGTACAGAGATGGGGTGGTCATTCATATCACGTTAACCACTACTATTGCACACAGAGTGGGTCGCTGCAATTTATTATGTGATTTGTTAAGCAAATTTGTACTCATGAACCTATTTTGACTTGCCATAACAAGGGTTGAATACTTATTGACTCAAGACATTTATTAATTTATAAAAATGTCAATCTACATTCCCCTTTGACATTCTAGGATATTGTGTGTAGATTAGTGACTCAATCTCAATTTAATCCATTTAAAATTCAGGCTGTAACACAAAAAAATGTGGAAAAAGTCAAGGGGGTTGAATACTTTCTGAAGGCACTGTATGTGTATCTTGGTGTCAATCTGTCAGTCCTCTGGGATCAATAAAGTTTGTTCAAATCCAAATCATCTAACGATCCAAACATCTCATCCCCTCAGCTTTGTATCCCTGGAAACCTTTTGGCTCTGCTGGAGAAGAACAGAAACAGGAAGGAGTGGAAAATAGAGAGGGAGGAAGAGAGCAGGGACCCGTCCTCCTCTGAGTTTATGGACTGGAGGTAAGAGGTGTGGAATGTTGAGAGTGTTGCACAATAAGTGCATTGAACTAAAGAAAGTATTATTGTCTCAGTCGTTGACAGCGCCTGTCCTACTATAGGTATAGAAACTAGAGATTAGTTTACATGGCTGCCCTGGGGTGCTGCAGGCCACTGTCATAAGAAAAATCTGTGAACCTCCATACATGTTAAAATGTGTTGAATGAGGGCACCCCCATAAGATACTGATTTTGGTACAGTCCAGTATGTGTCAGGAAGGAACCCCCCAGAGTTGACGTGTACTGTACAGTATATTGTGTCTCACTGTCTTCTTTCACTGATACTCAGCCAGAGTTTTGGACTCAGTGTTTGGAATACGGTTCACTTGAACACGCAAATCCAAGGATCAGCAATGGCTACATTTACATAAAGTCATTTAGCAAACGCTGTACTTAGAGTTAGTGTGTGGGTGGGTGTGTGTGTGTTTGCGAGCGAGCCAGTGACAGATCATGTGATTGGGGCCGTGCAGAAGTGTGACCAGTGTGTGTGTGTGTGTGTGTTATAGTAGGGTGTTGTGTGTGTGTGTGGGGGGGAGGGGGGGTGTAACAACAGTGAGTGGTCTTTAAAGGAAAGAGGAACATTTAAGATAAGACACACACACACACACACGCAGGCAGTCACCCAATTCCAGTAAGTATATGAATTAGGGCATGTGGCCCCGTATATAAATTCCCCCTGTTCACAATAGGGGTTTCAGTTTCAGATACATACAGTAGGCTGAGTGGGAGGACAAGACAGGGGGAGAGAGGGGGAGGACAAAGTCCCCCTCTTTACTCAGCATCAGCAGATTTAAGAGCTTCCTCCCTCCCTTTCCTTCTATACCTTTACTCCTTCATATCAAATGTATCTTCCTCTCATCCCCCCATCATCCCTTCATACCTCTCCCTGTTCCCCTACACCACCCATTCAGTCCTCCTTTATCTGCTCAGCTCCTTCATCCATCCATACTCCCTTTCCATATTCCCTCATTTTCCCACTCTTAGAAGGGTTGAACTTTTAGACTACTCTCTTAGCGTCATCATAGAGTGTCTGCATATGATCCATTATTGCATTCACACACACTGGTCAGAGTCAGAGACATGTTCTGTTTGGTTATTACCATATAAGGGCAGTAAAAACATTTGAACCAACACACTTCATGTAGGCCTGAAGCATAATGTCGAGATGCTGTGCCACTGACTAAGGTACTTTACTGAATGTTCATGTACCCCACAGCCTAGTTTGCCTCCAGTAGATCTGTCTCACTAGAGGAAGTAGTGCATATGGCGTTTCTCCTTTTTCAGTCTCCAGTTTCTGTTGTGTTTCACAGCCCTATCTCTCTCTCGACCACCGGCCTGCCAGCCTACCAGCTCACACCACCCGCCTACTGCCAGGGGGGATGGAAGAGCAGGAAGTGGCAATACTTTACTTCCTGTAAAGACAGACACCCCTTAAAGATGAAAAGAGTGTTAAATAGTAGTGACAGAGAACATGATTTGTTTTTCTGGTGATGGTGTAAATGTTGGTGTAGATAGTGAGGGGGCGTTGCTCATAAACAGGTACAGTGAGCCAGCGGTTCAGGGAAAGCGAGACAATGACACACACCGCAGAGAATCATCTCCTGTATCTTGTTGTGAAAATGACCCCTAACCTTTTAGATCAATTTTGATGATAAATGACAGCTTGATGTTGTAGCTGTTGTAAGTACAGTACCATGAGAAGGCAGTATTCCAGACATTGAGAGTGCGGTATTCGATGAGCTCTAATTCGCTAAGCACCTGTAGAATTTTCCCCGTCAACGTTTGAATCTTTTGTCAAAGTGCTGTACTGCTGTAATTGGACGAGAGATGGGTGGGTGTTCAGACCAGTGACAGTAAGGCAGACATTCTGTTGTGTTTCTCGAAAGACAGCTGAAATAACTGCATATTCTATGTATCAACCCTTTCAGCCACGAATTATAGTAAAAGCAACCGCTCTCCCCCCTGTTGAAAAGCCCAGAAAACACTACTACAGTATCGTCCTGACGATGTCAATGACGTGTTCCGCCTTTTGAGCTTTACAACCTCTGATTGGGACTGTTAAACTAAACACACACTGTTCGTCACATGTTGACATGGTCTGGAGAGGATATCAGACTAACTGTCATTGTTTTTTTATACTCTAGTTTCCATTTCCCTGTCCCCTACCACTATCAATATCTCTCTTTCTCCCTGTCCCCTACCGCTATCAATATCTCTCTTTCTCCCTGTCCCCTACCACTATCAATATCTCTCTTTCTCCCTGTCCCCTACCGCTATCAATATCTCTCTTTCTCCCTGTCCCCTACCGCTATCAATATCTCTCTTTCTCCCTGTCCCCTACCGCTATCAATATCTCTCTTTCTCCCTGTCCCCTACCGCTATCAATATCTCTCTTTCTCCCTGTCCCCTACCGCTATCAATATCTCTCTTTCTCCCTGTCCCCTACCGCTATCAATATCTCTCTTTCTCCCTGTCCCCTACCACTATCAATATCTCTCTTTCTCCCTGTCCCCTACCGCTATCAATATCTCTCTTTCTCCCTGTCCCCTACCGCTATCAATATCTCTCTTTCTCCCTGTCCCCTACCGCTATCAATATCTCTCTTTCTCCCTGTCCCCTACCGCTATCAATATCTCTCTTTCTCCCTGTCCCCTACCGCTATCAATATCTCTCTTTCTCCCTGTCCCCTACCGCTATCAATATCTCTCTTTCTCCCTGTCCCCTACCGCTATCAATATCTCTCTTTCTCCCTGTCCCCTACCGCTATCAATATCTCTCTTTCTCCCTGTCCCCTACCGCATATAGTCTCCCTCTCTTTCTTCCTGTAGGCATATACCGTATCAGTTATATACGGTCTCTTTCTAATAGCTGACATGGTTGTTCCTCCTTTACTTTTCTGTCTGTTTTGTCATCCATTTATCTCTCCATCTCACCTCGTGGTTGTCAGTCCTCACTGCAGAGGAAGAGGAAGCCGATCAGGATCAGTTAGTTTTGCGACATCGGTGTGTGTGTGTTTGTAGGGGTTTGTGTCTATGTGCGTGTGTGTCTGTCTGTGGGTGTGTATGTGTCCGTGTGTGTTTGTAGGGGTGTCTATGAGCATGTATCTCTGTGTATGGGTGTGTGTCTGTGTGTGTGTCCGTCCTAGTGTGTGTTTTGCGACATCATTCTCTGAAAAGGGAGGTAATGTGTAAGACAGAGGAACAGCTGTCGAGACCCTCCCTAATGATGTGGCAACTTCACCCAGCAAGCAGACACACAGACAGTGCATCAAATACACAAGTCACACACAGACACACACACTATCACATTGAAAGACACACAAGCTTTTTTCACCTTTTTGTAAAAACACACAAACTCACACAAGTTCTGCACATAAATGGACCACTCATTCACACACTCCGCTGTTCACACATGTAGTCTTGGGGGTTGGAAACTGCTGACCAGATACAGATAGAAGGTGTGAAACCACTTTGTCAGCATGTGTTAGAACTAGTAAAGCCCTCCCATACACGCACACACACACACACACGCGCGCACACGCACTTTATGCATTGACACAAACACGAACACAAATAATCCTTTCTCAGGCCTGTGTGTGTGTGTTCCCCATCTTTGTGAAACTCCCTTTCACTGATTGCTAATGATAGCGATTGCTACCACATCTCCCCTCAGACATCTGCAGACACACACACACACCTGCAAGGACTCACTGCAGCTACTTCCTGTCACAGTCTCTCGCTCCCTTCCCCTTTCTTTCTCTCTTCTAACATTCTCTCTGTTTCTCTAACCTCTGTTCACGTCACTGTTCCACTCCCTCTTACCTCTCTGCCTTTCTGTCCCCCATTCTCCCCCTCCTCTCCCCTCTCTTTGTAACAGAACTCTTCTCTTATTTCTTCTCTCTGACACAGGTTGCTTGATATCCCTGTGAGATTTACTCCCACCCTACCTCATTCTATACCTATCTTTACATATTTTTTTACCCCCACCCCTCACTCACTCGTTGTCTGACAGTCTTTTACCACCTCTCCTCTCCCACTCTCTGCTTTCCTGGTATGTTCTCTAGGAACACGTCTATTTTGAAGTCAAACAAACCTCAGCCGTATTCTTCTCATCTCCTTGATCTCCCCTCAAATCTCAGACCCCCTTTCCTCTTTCCAACCTCACATTTCTCTCTCTTTTTTTCTCCCTCTTCTCTCCTCAATCCTGTTTTTGGCAGAGAGGCGTGTCTGCTCTATACAATACGTTTCTATGTGAAGGTTCTGTACCGTTCGTCCCTCCTGAATAAAACCCTTGATTCCCATCGGTAAATTGGGATAACATGCAAAATGTCCTCGGTGTGGTGGGGCATGGGAGGGCTGCGTTAGGGGCCTCCGCTCTGTACTGCTCTGCCAGCCAAATGAATAATGTAATGTGTTCTTGGAACTAAGACCTCAACACACACACACACACACACACTGCCCCAGTTTAGCTAAGCAGAGGGGCTGGATGCAGGTACAAAAGGATCGTAAGATTGGAACCTTTTCCTGGATATGATTTGTGTGTTTTTGTTACTCAAATGCACTTTGCCACTATAAAGAATGTGCTCCATCCTGGCAGGTCTTTATTGCATGGTTGAGGTTGAGTGCAATTATTATTCCCTATATAATCACATAGTTTTCATCTTTATAGAATTGCTTTAGCCACGTCTTGGAGGAAATGGATGTACCGGTAATTACCATAATGTTGTCTTTATTCTCGTTATCCAGCCTTTTAACGAATTCAAATGAAGATTCAAATTCTCTCTGGCTGGGTCTGTTTTTATATCTCTTTGTAAGATGCAAATAGCCGGTTCAGGGAGAGTTATCAGTGGAGGGAGTGGAGAGGGTCTGGGTTTTATTGTACTTCAGAAACGGTGCAGGTTCAAGATATACTGTAAATTATGAAGATGATGATGGAGAATGGGGATGTGTCTCACATTTAATAACAATGCATACTTGCAATAAGCCTTCATGACATCTTGTGAATGCTTTATAGCTGCTTTATGAATGCCTGTAAATCTATTCATAATTCATTACATACAGGCGGTACATAAAGTGTTGCCAACTTGTGTTGGGCTGAATAAGGTTCTGTGTGGGCAGGAACTCTTCTCATCATCCCCTATTTCACCCCTCCTCTGAGAAGATGCACCTAACCCAACACCTCTCTCCCAGCCTCCTATGTTTAAGAGGGGAGAGAGGCTAAAACGAGTGTGTGAGAGAAGGAGAATGAGAGAAAGAGAAGGAGATAGAGAAGCACTGAGAGCAAGAGGAGCACGTGGAGGAGGAGAAACGGTATGAACAGAGAATCATCACTCCTAATTTCCTTCTCTCAGGCCTTGCTGTGTTGTGTTTTGTTTGGGAACAGCAGTTGTTTGGTTCCACCTGTGCTGTTCTGGTTGTCTCATGTAAATTATACATATTTAGACTTATTCTTGGTTTAATTGAGTTCTCGTTTGGTTTGTGTAGTTCTGATGGACTGAAATGACCTGGTGTGTTATCCTCCCATGAGTATTTTTCATGTTGTGTGTAATGACACATCTCTGTAGGTCTGCTGTGTGTGTTTATTCAGCCATCATGGAATAATACATTTCACTGCCACCCACCCCTCTCTTTAGCTTTGCATAATAATCTTTATAACATATTAAGAAATTCATAAATCGTTTTATTGTATCAGAACAAAAAAAAGTAATATTTTATCACACACAATTTAAATACATCTTTCAGGGTTACAAATGTTGTTTACAAATATCCTAGTTTATTGAGTTTATGTTCGTACATTGTATAATTATTTCCAAAAACCTTGTTACCTTGTTTTCTTTATAGTAATTTATTTAAAAATGTTATTTTCTAAATTAAACTAAATGAAGAAGTAGCTATATTTTGTAAACTTACATTGCATTTTATATTTGTACAGTATTTCTGGTAAGCTGTGGATTGTTAGGGCCTGTGAAACGTGGATGTGAAATACATTAGAGCATTAGAAGTTTGCTAAAAACACTGCGAGTGACACGCATTTAAACATATTATGAATGAACACACACACAGAAAGCGTCTGACATCAGAATTCATTTAAACACATTTCTGTGAATAGAGTCATATTTTCCCCCTGAGCCGTTCAGAGCCGAGCAGAGCTGATAAAACTGATGTGGACTGGGAGAAGTTACAGGCTGTAAGGGAAAATAAGCACCAGTGTAATAACAGTCTAATGTCTTGTTTGTGTCAACTACTATTGATCTCTCACTTGGTGAACTCCGTTCAAGTTGCAGTCAAAAGGACAATACGTTTAACCATTATTTTGATGGTCCAAAAGCTTTTTACTTATTCATTCTATCAGGACCCCATTTAAAGTGTTGTTATTTCCTGTCCAGAAATATCTATATTCATCCAATACATTTTGAGTTAGAATGGGGCAATGAACCCCAATAAGAGCTTTTAGAGAGTGAGTGACGTACATAACGAAAGCGAGGGAAGAGGAAGCCGTATTGTCGGAGGGGAGGAAAGGTAGTCAACTGTCGACAGAGGAGTGGGAGTTGAGAATCCGCTCTGAAACAGAGAGACAAGTTGGTCACCAATCATTAAAGAAAAGGGGATGACAAAGTGTTTTATTTTTTGAAAATAAAACTAACTTATTTACTGCATAAACAGTTTTCAACTGGTTCCATTGTTATAGTTTTGGTTTAATTTGTTGGTTTTAATTCACTTGAAGCATGAGGAGTGAGTCTTTCAGTGTAATATAGCCTACAGTTTATACCAATTGTACAGCATATTTCAACAATAATTCTTAATATGGGTTTTAGTTACTATTATATTCATTTGTCACATTCGTTTGTCTTCACTGCTTCCTGATGTCTTTCACATTTCCACTAAGTGTTTTGTAAAGTGGTGTGCCGTTATGTTTTCTTCAACATAACAGTCTGACATGTTTTTCCACATACTTTCCACTCGGGTTGTTGTTTCTTCGTTTTTACCTTCCATTCTTGTGGGAAAAGGAGCTGTGTTTCAAATGATTTGTTCTCATTTGAATGTGTTTATTAAACACACGTCAGTGTATGTTTAGGTGGCTGTGTAATCTATAGTGCTATATGTTAAAGAGGGATTGTTAGAACAGGGGCTGCTGAACAACTAGAAACTAGAAACAGGGTGACTAAGAGAGAGCGAGAAAGGACAGGGGACGAGGGGAGAAAGAGAGAAGACAGAGAAAGAGAAAATGTCTTACCGTTATGTCTTACCGTCAAACAAAGATCATTCCTACTTTTTAACTGTGTGCAATTGTGTGTGTGTGTGTGTATTTCAGGGTGTCTCGTTATTAAGTGACTCACAGTTGTTCGATTAACAGGAATCTCTTCCCTTTTTCCGAACAACACGTATACCCTTCCGAACAACACTTACATCCCCCTTCTGAGGAATGGAAAACCACCCCTTACAGCTTTTTTCAATTTTACGCCGGAAACTAAACACTAGTATGCTCTTCATATGCCTTTATCTCTCACTCCTCCTCTTTTTCTCTTTTCACCAACTTAATCTCTCTTTTTATCTCCTCTGATTTCTAGGAGGTGGATTCTGTTAACATTGAGTTTTCTCTTAAAAAAACCTAATCTCAGCTGGGACAGTCGTCTTTTCTATTTGCTTATTGTTTTGTGCCTCATGACAGGTTCACACGCACACACACACGCACACACACACACACACACACACACACACACACACACACACACACAGTGTTTTCGGTGGGGATTTTGACCTTTCTGGCAGCACCGTCGATGTCCTCCTCGTCTACAGCTTTTTCCAGGGCGTTGTTTTAGATGTGCTTACGAGCGTAGGAGACACCTCGAACAAATCTCCCTGAAATCACTTCCTACCTGCTCTGAGAGCGGCGGTGGCACAAACCCATGCCAGCATCGATAGCTTGATGCATCAAACCGAGAATGTTACATGTTAAGAGTTGTTTTAGTGCACAAGCTTTCATTTGGAGAAGACTTCACAGAGTCAGTCAGAGTTGCCTTATGGGTTGTTCTAATGTGACTTTATCATCATCACAGACCGTCTGTAATATGGCATGTTGGTTGGTTGTTTCATCTAATACCTACCTTGACGTCTGTGGCTGGGTCTGTTATGACTCACAGCACCAATATCATTTTGGTTCTTACGTTACTTCTTCTTTGACAATTTTGATGTTGGTTGAGTTGGCTAAATTTGCACATATTTGACAATGTTGTAGGGTATTTTTGTGCTTCGTTCAAGGTCCCTCATCAGTAATGTAGGTGCATAGAGATCGTTAATTGTGTGCGTTAGTGGCTGATGGCTGAACGATGAGACCACGGGCTGCGTCTCAATAGTCCACATGGCTTCCTTCCTCTTCTTTCTTCCAGGAGAAGAAGCCACTTTAGACTATTGTACCCAAGTTCCCACCACCTGTCTAGACAGATGGACAAACATCCCTCCTACCTGTCCATCAGCCAAGGTCAGAGGTCAGATCTGTGCTCGGGGAGGGGCAGGCCAGGAAGTTGTGTATTTCGGAAACTTACGATCGCTCGTTTCAGAAAATGGACCCGCTGTATTTTAGAGAGAGGGGCGCGTGGGCGAGAAGGGGGGAGGGGTATCTCTCAATCTCTCTCTCCGCCGCCAAACACCTTCTTTTCATAAAACAGGAAGAGAGCGAGCGAGAGAGAGAAAGAGGTAGACATCCCCAAGGATGAACGCGTAACCCCAACTTCTCTGAACTTCGAGAGTTAAAGGTTTAAGGAGAGAGAGGGAGAATAGAAGGCTGTAATATAGAAAGGAAGAAGCAAGTAAGAGCGAGGAAGACTGAAGTACAAAAACACTTATGCCATGACACAGACACAGCATCGCCTCCAGTCGACGGTCCCTCTATCAGCCATGAAGGCAGGAAAGGTAGGGGAGCCGTTTGGGTTCAGACTCAGCTGATGGGTTGAGTTTGGGAGGGTTAGGTCTGGGTAAGGTTCTGTTGGTACAGGTGGGATTGGGGTTTCTGTTGAAGAGTGATGATATGAATGTTAGTGTGGACTGTATGGGTGGGGTGTGTGTGTTTTTGACATTGCATGAAGATCAACAGACCACAAACTGAACAATGGGGACTCGGGGAGCCAAGAGAGAGACACGCAACGTGTGTGTGTATTTAATGGGGTGTGTCTTGGAGCAGGTTAGTCAGGTGAAACAGAATGTACTGTCGTCGAGGAGAGCCCCTCCAGGGTGCTATGTGGACAGTATTATAGGATGGTTAGGGGGCTGTTGGTGGTTGCTATGGGAGGGAGACAAAGGTGGGGGAGGAGGGGGGAGTTAGTGTTGTTTGTGGAAAATGTAGTCTGCTCAGGTGTGAGTGGTACTGTGGAACAGGAGAGGGGGTTAGGTGAGAGCCAGGGGAACAGGAGAGGGGTTAGGTGAGAGCCAGGGGAACAGGAGAGGAGAGCCCTTGGGTGTTATAAATAAACCTCATCATATGGATACATAGACAGCATAGACTTCTATAGACCTGGTAACCTACCTAGAAAGTAGTCTATAGATTAGTAAAATGGAGTAAGACACAAACTTCCGCTGTAGGCCTAAATGCTCTCTCTGTTTCACACTCTCTCACTCTCTTCCTCCATTATACTCCTCCCCTGGAGGGCATGTGTGAAAGGAAGGACACGGAGTGGGTGATGAGGTCTTGAAAAGAAGGGAGGAGAAGAACAAGCTTCTGTTATCCTTACATAAACACTTCTAGACACGTCTTGTTTTACCCAACATTAACCCTTCTCTGTTTTCACTTTCCTAAAGTAAAAGTTTTGTTTCAGGAAATACCATACCACTCACTGTTAAGGTTAGACTCAGTGAGCAGAATCCTGACTTGAAATACATCCATATAACTTGAATCTTCCCTTGACGATGTGACATATGCAAAAGCTCTAGCACCTTGTGTGTGTGGACGTCGTCCCCAGTACAGTCTGACTCCTCTCTTTCTCCTTCCTCTTTCTGTCTCTTCCTCTCCTTCGTCTCTCTCTATTTTTAATCAAGGAGCTAATACTATCAAGCACTGTCACACACACACACACACACACACACACACACACACACACACACACACACACACACACACACACACACACTCTCTCTGGCATCCCCTTCTCCTCTACCCCCTCTGATCCTCCCAGTTGTCCCCCCTTCCCACCCCCTCTGCCAAAATCACTTTTTCCTGATGTCGTAATCTGGGGTTGAGAGGGTGGAAGTTCGAGGTGGAAGGGAGGAGTGATTGAAGGAGGGGTAGCAGTAAGCTCTTGTTTAATATGGTCCCTCACGTGAAGGAGAGCTCCTTGTGGAAGTCACGCTAGTAATGAAAGGCTACAGTATCAACCAAAATATCTCTGCACTGTGACTGCATTAACTAACACAGTTTTACTTGACAAAGGACACGTCCATGCACTGAGGTATTCTAGGTATGTCAGCATTTGTTTCCTGGTATTCAAAGCCATGAAATGTGATCTATATCAAAAGCATACACAATATTGTTCTGATGTCATTGCTTGACATTCACCACACCAGAAGAAATGTAAAAAAAACTTTGTCTGATTCTTCTTTTTCTTTTCATGTAAAAAAAAAACATCTGTGGCCACCGAATTATTTTGATTCAGCCTGAACTTCAATGTCTGTGTTATTCTAACCAACTGTTCCCTCCTGCAGGTGGCGATGTCTCCAGGAGAGGACGGTCTGATCGGGATCCCCTTCCCAGAGCACAGCAGTGAGATCCTGTTCCGCCTTAACGCCCAGCGCAGGGCGGGGCTACTCTGTGACCTCACCCTGACCTCGCGGGGTGCCCGCTACCCCACCCACCGCTCCGTCATGGCTGCCGTCAGCCTCTACTTCCGCGGGCTGTTTGGGGCGGAGGAGGGGGCCGAGGCAGGGGGGGAGGCGGGGGGAGGAGGAGGGTTCAGTGTGTGCCAGCTGGACTGTGTCGCGCCCGATGCCCTGGATGCCCTGCTGGAGTTTGCCTACACGGCCACCCTGACCATCCGCAGCTCTGGCATGAGAGACGTGTTGAGAGGAGCTCAGTTACTGGGGATCCAGTGTGTGGTTGATGCCTGTAGAGACATACTGGGGGAGACGGCGGGGGAGGTAGAGTGGGAGACGGGGGAGGAGAGGGTACAGGCGGAGAGGGAGAGAAGGGTGGAGAGGGGGATGAAGAAAGGCTCCCGGAGGAAGATAGACAGACGGAGAGTCACCAAGGTGGAGTCATCGCACCACCAGCCACTGCCTCATCGCCCCAACATCAACACACACCAGCACCCCTCCACTCCTCCTCCACACCCCTCACCTGTTCAAGATGGGGCCCACTCTCATCCCTCCACCCGACCCCCCAGCCCTGAGCAGGATGAACACCCCCCCACCACGGGACAGAACGGGGAGCGGAAGCAGGGCAGGGATGCAGGGAGAGGGAGTACAGCAGTCAACGGAGGGGTGCACTGGCCTCAGGAGCGACTTCTCGCCCCCCACCCCCCTCTCCCCCTCTCAGACGACAGGCTGTCAGAAGACGAGGAGGAGATGGAGGGAGTGGGGAACGGTGGGGTGCCCAGCTTTACTTCCGCCCCCCTGGCAGAGCAAGGGGTGGCCACGGGGGCAGGAGGAGGGGGTAGGAAGAGGAAGTCTCAGACCCCCCAGCAGTGTCCTGTCTGTCAGAAGATCATCCACGGAGCAGGGAAGCTGCCCAGACACATGAGAACACACACCGGGGAGAAACCATTTGAGTGCTCTACCTGCGGGGTCCGCTTTACCAGGTATGTACCTGTGTGTTTTAACACTATTATCACCAGGTATGTACCTGTGTGTTTTAACACTATTATCACCAGGTATGTACCTGTGAGTTTTAACACTATTATCACCAGGTATGTACCTGTGTGTTTTAACACTATTATCACCAGGTATGTACCTGTGTGTTTTAACACTATTATCACCAGGTATGTACCTGTGTGTTTTAACACTATTATCACCAGGTATGTACCTGTGTGTTTTAACACTATTATCACCAGGTATGTACCTGTGTGTTTTAACACTATTATCACCAGGTATGTACCTGTGTGTTTTAACACTATTATCACCAGGTATGTACCTGTGTGTTTTAACACTATTATCACCAGGTATGTACCTGTGTGTTTTAACACTATTATCTATAACAGATTACAGGGCTAGCATTGTTCTACATATGATGCTGAGCCATTATCCTCTTTCCTTTCTCTCTCAGGAATGACAAGTTGAAGATCCACATGCGTAAACACACAGGGGAGCGTCCGTACCCTTGCCCCCACTGCCCCGCCCGCTTCCTGCATTCCTACGACCTGAAGAACCACCTGTCTCTCCATAGCGGGGCACGCCCCTTCGAGTGCCCGCTCTGCCACAAGGCCTTCGCCCGCGAGGACCACCTCCAGCGCCACCGCAAGGGCCTCAGCTGCCTGGAGGTCCGTACCCGGGCACGGCCGAGGCGCGGGCCTGGGGCTGACCACGGGGAAGAGGGCAGAAGGGCTAGAGGAGGAGGAAGAGGGTATTCTCCAGACCAACTCGACCCGCTGGAGAATCTGGCCCTGCAGCCCCACGCCTCAGCATTCCACCCCCGTGTTGGAATGGTTGGCCTAGGGGATGGGGCTGAGGCTGGGGCTGGAGGTCAAATGGTGTTCCAGGAGGAGGCTGACAGGGAGCAAGCTATAGCCCTCCTAGGGCCTCACAGGTTACCCTACCCTGGTCTGCTGTGGAGAGGCCTGGAGCTGGGGGTGAGAGGGGTGGAGGGGGAGGCAGAGGAGGATGAGGAAGACGAGTGAGAAGAGAGGAAGAGAAGAGCGTGCATGGATGTGTATGCGTGTGCATGTGTTTGTGTGCGCGTATATGCAGTTGCATAAGTGTGTGTGTGTGTGTGTGTGTGTGGCACCCACAGTATGGATGGGGATCTCACTCAGGTGACTGGACCTGCTCCTTCTTACAAAGCGCTTAGAGAAAGACTAAACGATAGAGAAAGACTAAACGATAGAGAAAGACTAAACGATAGAGAAAGACTAAACGATACAAAAAGAATAATGGAAAACGGGTTTTCTGATTTGTTATTGTTGTTCCATGGCTCTCTGTTTTTATTTCAGTTGTCTTTTATTTATATTTTCCATTATTTCTATTTTATTTCATGCTGTGGTTATTCTTATTAGCTGTACATAAAAAGGGGCTTTATTGAGGGAATGTTTTGAGCATAGATGTGCTGATGGGGATATGGGGTTCTTTTCTCGCACTATGCAAACTGAAGTCAGGAGCTGAGAAACATGAGGTGTCCAGATGTAAAAAAGAAGATAAAACAAAGCATGTATTTTTGAGCAGAGTTCTGTTAGAGTAATATAACAATCAAATGTTATTGAAGTTCAAACAACGTATGTACAACATCCATCTGGGCCTACTAAACCCTATCACTCTTCTTGTCACTATACTAGCACTCTCAGCGGGGTAGTAAGAAACCGGAATCATCCGGTTTTCAGTGGAAAAGCAGAGAAGACACAAAGCCTGAAAACCGGTAGCTTCCGGTTCCTTCCGACCCACTCAGGCGTTTGTTTTACGCCTGCTAAGTTAGGTAAGTATAGTAGTAGGTGTGGAATCTGCTGTTTCACTTTGGGTGTACTGTACTACCCTCTAGTGGTTATTGGTGGAGCTAGTCGCCAAGGGCAACAAGTCACACAGGTTTCCTATTGAAGATAGCCATTATCTAACAGTAACACTCTTATTTTAAGGCTTATTATTTTGCTGTCTGTTGTAAGAAGATTTTCATGCCCTTTTATGAGGCACTGATGATACCAAAGGTTTCAGTTTATTTCTTCCTAATCAATCAGTTTGATCAAGCACAGGAGCACCAGAGCTATAGATTGAGATCCCAATTGGCACGCACTGGTTGAATCATTGTTGGTTCCACGTCATTTCAATGAAATTACATTAAACCAACGTGGAATAGACATTGAATTGATGTCTGTGCCCAGTGGGATAGCTCTAAAGGTATCCTGGGATTTTAGAGCCAAGGTTTGGTTAAAAGACCTGTCTTCATTTGCCCGGTTCTCCGCTGCAGAGTGATAGAAGGGTTGGAGACTGCTTCCATAGGTTAGATTCTCTGTGGAGCTCTAGTGCTCTGTGAAAAATGCCTGACCAAAACTAGACTACATCTGCAGGGTCATTGGATGATTGTTAATGAGAGGTGTGTGTTTGTTGCTTTAGCGTTTACTTTTTGACATCGACAGGGGACAATTCCTTTTCAAAGTTTCCTTCTTTAGAATGTCTTCTGATCATGCACTCCTTGTTTTTTGTTGATTGCAAAAAGAGCGAGAGAAAAGGAGAGACCAAGAGGGAAGGAGTGAGGGAGAGAAAAGGAGGGAGTGAGGGAGAGACCTTGATCTCTTGATTGCTCTGTATTTATTTATTTATTTATTTATTGTTATTTATTGTGGCTTTCCAGTTGAAACTGTGTGTGTGACCTGACCCAGGGTGTCCACAGTGACCTGACCCAGGGTATCCACAGTGACCTGACCCAGGGTGTCCACAGTGACCTGACCCAGGGTGTCCACAGTGACCTGACCCAGGGTGTCCACAGTGACCTGACCCAGGGTGTCCACAGTGATCTGACCCTGGGTTTGACACAGTGACCCGCAATACCACTCGGCTCGGTCCCCTTCTAGCACAGTTGAAGTGCTTTGTACCTGCTTCCTTTTGAGTCTTAAGAGAAACTGCATTGTGCTTAAAGTGACGGCTAACAAAGACCCGTACACCCAGTGCCATGTTGGGTGATAGGTCCTCTGTTGGCTATTCTTTCTCCTTTTGCATTTGTTTTGCACAACACATCACACCCTGAAAAGGTACTGCAATAATACTGGCACATTCCATCCTCCGGGGTAGAAAGAAGGGATCAGAAAAGAGAGAGGGAAAAGAGACAGACCGAGCATTTCTCTCTCTCTTTAGAGCACAAGACAACTGTCGTACCACCCGTAGCCGTTTCACACTTTCAGTTAAAGAGATAAGCATCAACTGCACTTAGGGAGAGAACTGTGTTGTTGATTCAACATGTACTGTATGTTATTGTGTAATCTGTCAAAGCTGTGTGTATAAGTCACAGATAGGCCCTTAGGGGGCCTGTCTCTAGGAGACCAGCGGCCATCTTGGGTGGCCCATTGCAGGAGTAAAGCTACTTTGCTTACAGATAATCAACTATTTCTTCAAAGTCTGTCACTCTTTAGGTGATAGTGAGTTATGTTCTTTATTTACAACTATTTACGAGGGCTGTAACTCTAGCCTGAAGCTTATGTAGCTCTAGCAGACTGGACCTGTGTGTGCTATCCATTCCACGCTATGTAGAAGAACTTTCCTTGTTTCTGATTTATTTGCACTAAAATATTGAGAGCTTTTATGTTTTTTTGTTTCACCTCCTTATCCATTCCATGGCGTCACTCAGTATCGTTTATGATTGTAAGAGAAGATATCAATATATTGTTCCTTCAATTCTTGATAATAACATTAGTCTATATTCTTTCTACTGCATAGTGTAATAATAATAATAAGAGATTGCTATGTAAAGGGGTGAAGCTGCCTTGGACTTTTGTTTTGTTTTTGTGCTCCAACTATTCTCAGGAAATCTTGAGCAATGCACTAAGTAATTATGCAAACTTGTGGGGGAGATATGCTGTGTATATATGTAGCCTATGTATGTTCATACATGTGTCTGAAGAGGTAGTGACACCTTTCACTCAAAAGTACGGTTCCAATATAACACCTTGTACCACATGACTATGAGGAAGTAGGATAAAAGCAAATCGAGAAATAGTAGATATCCATTTGTATGGTAAAACATGTACAATGTGGTGTACATCAATTGAAACCAGCCAGTCACACACATTGTGCTGAAAGGTTTTTTGTGCTGAGGGGTGTTGCTACCAGCATTTAGAGAGCTTGGTGAGTGAATGAGAGGGAAACATTATGCCAGCTGTGAAGCGTGGTGTTTCTATGGAACTTTATGTCGTTTTATTTGGCTTTGGTGAAGGGATCTGGGGTCTGTTTTGAATAGAGACCCCACTATCAGGGATACATTTTTGTCTTTCCGTTTTTAGTGGACCTTCTGTCAGAGATATGAATTCATTTCCCCATTTGTTTCAGATAATGTAAAGAAAACAAATAAATAAACAAATATCTATCTCTGTCTGTTTGTTATTTATTTGTTTGACACTAATGCATGGTTCCATATCCATAGATGGTAGCCTAGGTAGGCCTAATGTCTACAGCCTGTCAGTCTACAGCCTGTTTCCTACTATATTACATTGTAGAAAATGAGTTGTAACTTTGATCTGTCATTTGGTCTCTGAACGTTTATTTAGTGCATTTATTCATCCAATACCTAATTCAAATTCCCAATGCAATAGATTTCCCACAGCAAAAAGTATTCAATTATAGTAGATTATTATTCACAACAAAAGTGTATGCACTGAGTAGGCCTAACTTCTCAGCTGCAGTCTTTCACACACTGTACCCAGATTCACTTCTGCCAATGATGCAGGGAGGAATGTCAACCAGCCTCGACACCGGTGGCTTTGGGTTGTCACAGGCAGACGGAAAGGCATAATCCAATTAGCAGCACTAGTTGAGTTCGCTAACCCAACTAGCTAGCCTGGCCAACAACCGACTGTACTGCTAACTAAACTGAACGTGTGAGTGTTATGTCATTTTTGAGACAGCAGTGAACAAGTCAAGGAGTGAAGCAACAACCCAAAGAGGGAAACCTTGCAGGTTATCAACAACATAATTGGTCATCTAATGGCAGCGTCAGGAAGGTGAATGGAGATTAGTGAGCTAGAACATTCTTAGCAGCACAAAATAGCAGCTAAATTAGCTCAACTAGGCTAATTTATCTGGACCAGCAACAGCAAGTGCGCTTTTTGGGGCCAAATGTACATATAATAAGATGCCATTTGCTGCTTAAGATATCTTACAACTTTATTCAAGTATAGATTGTTAAATGAGCACTAGGGCAATAACTCTGTAGCTGGCTAACTGGACTAGCTAGTTTGCTCCAAACAAAGTTCTCTGTTCCAGGATGCTGACGCTACGCCGGATGCTAGGGAGCACAGGTGCGCACTCGGCCGCGGCGCAGCAGTGCGTCTCGCCTCATCTGGCCCAGCGCTACGGCACCGCAGCAAAGCAACAGGTAGCCTTCTCTCACCTAGTGTAGTTTAAACAATTTCTGTTTTCGAGACTAGGCTACAGCTGCCTAGATCTCCATCTAGCCTATTATCGTTACATAAATTATTATATGTCTGTGTGTTTATCTGGGTTGCTAGGAGAATCCAAAGAAGACTACATTTGGGTCCTTGAGTGATCAAGACCGGATTTTCACAAACTTGTATGGCCGCCATGACTGGAGGTAGTAACATCCCAAACTTAACATCACTGTGTACATACACACTCTGGATACCATCAAATCTATGCACATACACACTCTTGCCCTCTTCTTCACCATCCATAAAGTGTCCTTTTCTCTTTGTCCCCTTCCCTCAACCTACCCGAGAATACATGATATGTGAAAACAATACATACATCAGGTACATAGGAATTATTAGGTGATAGGGGTCTATTTAAAACAGGATCTATATTTCCCATTGTGTCCCCAGTCTGAAGGGTGCTCTGCGTCGGGGTGACTGGTATAAGACTAAAGAGATCCTCCTGAAGGGGATAGACTGGATCCTGAATGAGGTCAAGGTGTCTGGTCTGAGAGGGAGAGGAGGAGCTGGCTTCCCCACCGGCATGAAGTGGGGCTTCATGAACAAACCCAGCGACGGCAGGTACGAAAGAGAGAGATTGTGTGTGGGTGTGTAGGTGTAGTTTATGCTTTCAGTACTAGATTCATTCTCTGATCCTTTGATTGGGTGGACAACATGTCAATTCATGCTGCAAGAGCTCTTATAGGTTGGAGGACATCCTCCGGACGTTGTCATAATTACTGTGTAAGTCTATGGAAGGGGGTGAGAACCACGAGCCTCCTAGGTTTTGTATTGAAGTCAATGTGCCCAGAGGATGACGGAAATTAACTGTCATCCAGGTATGCCTTTGGCTCTACTCTACAGAGTGCTGTTGAGGCTACAGTAGACCTTCATTGCAAAACATTGTGTTTTAATCAATTATTTGGTGAGGTGAATATATTTAGTATAGTTGTATCTAAAAAGGACAACTTTTTAAATGTCTAACTATTTACATTTTTCTGAAATTCACTGAGGACGATGGTCCTCTCCTTCCTCCCCTGAGGAGCCTCCACTGGTGTGTTACATACAGTATCTGTGTCTGTGTATCTCAGACCTAAGTACCTGGTAGTGAATGCAGATGAAGGAGAGCCAGGGACGTGTAAGGACAGAGAGATCATGCGTCACGACCCTCACAAGCCGGTGGAGTCCTGCCTGGTGGCTGGGAGGGCCATGGGAGCCCACGCCGCTTACATCTACATCAGAGGAGAGTTCTACAACGAGTCATCCAATACACAGGTCAGAGTCCTACAACGAGTCCTCCAATACACAGGTCAGAGTTCTACAACGAGTCCTCCAATACACAGGTCAGAGTTCTACAACGAGTCCTCCAATACACAGGTCAGAGTCCTAGAACGAGTCCTCCAATACACAGGTCAGAGTCCTACAACGAGTCCTCCAATACACAGTTCAGAGTTCTACAACGAGTCCTCCAGTACACAGGTCAGAGTCCTACAACGAGTCCTCCAATACACAGGTCAGAGTCCTACAACGAGTCCTCCAATACACAGGTCAGAGTCCTACAACGAGTCCTCCAATACACAGGTCAGAGTCCTACAACGAGTTAACCAATACACAGGTCAGACTACCTGCTTAGACTGGTTGGAGTCCTGTCCTCTCCTGTCTCCTCCACAAACGAGCACACACACACACTTACAGTATGTCCTGTCCTGTCCACCAGATGGCGATAAACGAAGTGTATGCAGCAGGGTTGATTGGCAAGAACGCGTGTGGCTCTGGGTACGACTTTGATGTGTTTGTGATGCGGGGGGCGGGAGCCTACATCTGTGGGGAGGAGACGGCCCTCATCGAGTCCCTGGAGGGCAAGCAGGGGAAACCCAGACTCAAACCACCCTTCCCCGCTGACATAGGTGAGGAAATTACCTACCACCTTTGGATTGACCTTAATCTCGCCAAAAAATAAACTTCCAAAATAATGATAATATAGTCTACCAAAACCCTAACGGAAAAACCACATGATTTCACATGTGGAAAATGTGTAGTTTCATGTTATCACATGTTGCTTTACATGTTGTCACGTTATCACATTAACTTGGTTCATGTGTTTTTTTCCGTAAGGGAAGTGTACATTGCATTTCTGACAGTTTCTGTAGATTATACTGTGAAAATAAATGCTCTTCTTATTGACTTTTTCTCAATGTACCACCTTGTCTTTGGGTCTCCAGGGGTGTTCGGATGCCCAACAACAGTTGCTAATGTGGAGACGGTTGCCGTGGCGCCTGCTATCCGTCGTCGAGGTGGAGCGTGGTTTGCGAGCTTCGGGAGAGAGAGGAATGCTGGGACAAAGCTGTTCAACATCTCTGGTCACGTAAACACTCCGTGCACAGTAGAGGAAGAGATGTCCATTCCTCTCAGAGAACTCATAGACAGACACGCAGTTGTGTGTGTTCGTGTTAGTGTGACAAGTTTTCTAGTACTGTCTGTATTTGTGTTACTGTGTGTGTATCCCAGAGTGGGTTTGTGTATGAGTGTGTATATTATTGGTGCTGCTGATATTTGTGCGCCTGACCCTTCCCTCGTCTCTGATTGGTTCAGGAGGTGTGAGAGGCGGCTGGGACAACCTACTGGGAGTGATCCCTGGAGGCTCCTCCACACCCATTATCCCTCGCTCTGTGTGTGATGATGTCATGATGGATTTTGATGACCTCGTCCGCGCAGAGTCCGCTCTGGGCACCGTCATCATCATGGACAAATCTGTAAGAACGCACTCACACACTCTATTTACTTTATATTGATGAACATTATATTTAAGACAAATCAAACTAAACAAATAGTTTCATCTATTCCTCCAGACTGATGTAATCAGAGCCATCGCCCGTCTGGTTGAGTTCTATAAACATGAGAGCTGTGGCCAGTGCACCCCCTGCAGGGAAGGTAAGGAACTATACACTCAGTCTTGATAATTGAATGTCCACAGGTTTTGCTCCGACATAGCTTATTGCTCCAACATAAAACCCCATCCCACTTCTGATAATCTGATATCTGAGTGCCACAAAAATGACTGGGTGGATAAGTTGATCTCATCTCTCTCTCTCCCTATTTCGTTCTACCCCCGCGCCCCCCACCAGGAGTGGACTGGATGGATAAGATGATGTGGCGGTTTGTGCGTGGCGACGCGGCCAACTCAGAGATTGATATGATCTGGGAGCTGAGTAAACAGATCGAGGGCCATACCATCTGTGCCCTGGGGGACGGAGCTGCATGGCCTGTACAGGTGAGACTACTGGGGGACGGGGCCGCATGGCCTGTACAGGTGAGACTACTGGGGGACGGAGCTGCATGGCCTGTACAGGTGAGACTACTGGGGGACGGGGCTGCATGGCCTGTACAGGTGAGACTACTGGGGGACGGAGCTGCATGGCCTGTACAGGTGAGACTACTGGGGGACGGAGCTGCATGGCCTGTACAGGTGAGACTACTGGGGGACGGGGCTGCATGGCCTGTACAGGTGAGACTACTGGGGGACGGGGCTGCATGGCCTGTACAGGTGAGACTACTGGGGGATGGAGCTGCATGGCCTGTACAGGTGAGACTACTGGGGGACGGAGCTGCATGGCCTGTACAGGTGAGACTACTGGGGGACGGAGCTGCATGGCCTGTACAGGTGAGACTACTGGGGGACGGAGCTGCATGGCCTGTACAGGTGAGACTACTGGGGGACGGGGCTGCATGGCCTGTACAGGTGAGACTACTGGGGGACGGAGCTGCATGGCCTGTACAGGTGAGACTACTGGGGGACGGGGCTGCATGGCCTGTACAGGTGAGACTACTGAGGGACGGAGCTGCATGGCCTGTACAGGTGAGACTACTGGGGGACGGAGCTGCATGGCCTGTACAGGTGAGACTACTGGGGGACGGAGCTGCATGGCCTGTACAGGTGAGACTACTGGGGGACGGAGCTGCATGGCCTGTACAGGTGAGACTACTGGGGGACGGAGCTGCATGGCCTGTACAGGTGAGACTACTGGGGGACGGGGCTGCATGGCCTGTACAGGTGAGACTACTGGGGGACGGAGCTGCATGGCCTGTACAGGTGAGACTACTGGGGGACGGAGCTGCATGGCCTGTACAGGTGAGACTACTGGGGGACGGGGCCGCATGGCCTGTACAGGTGAGACTACTGGGGGACGGTGCTGCATGGCCTGTGACTACTTGGGTCAGAGGTTAGATAGAAACAAGTGAGACTACTAGGGTCAGGTTAGTTAGGAACAGGTGAGACTACTGGGATCAAAGGATAGCTAGGTGAGACTATTGGAGTTGGAGAAACTGTTGAAGTAACACCCTGACCTCCTCTCCCTCCTCCTCCTCCGTCACTCCACCCTTCTCTTCCTTGTTTAGGGTCTGGTTCGCCACTTCCGTCCGGTCATGGAGAGCCGCATCTCGGAGTACCACAAGAAGAACCCTGCCAGGGAGGCTGACATTGGGATGATCTGAGCTGAGACCGATATCAGACTGAGACTAAACTCCCTGCTCCTAACATGCTGATCTTATCACTCCTCACTTCAAATCATTTCCATTGCTCAATGACTGCTTCCGTTTTATTGCATATTTACTGTATGTTAATGAACCTAGCACTTATTCAATACCGACTCACTTTGTTTGTTTTTATGCATGTTTGTTATTGTGTTCATGTATTTATTAATTTCATGTATGTACTTCAGATGACCTGAATATACAAGGAAAGTGCACACACTAATAAAGTTCAATCAATCTGGTCTTGATTTTGTTGTTTTCTGTAGCCTACTCTATACTTTTATAATCTACAAACATCAAAAGAAGAGAAGAGGTGAGTAATTTTACATCATGTTTAATGACAGGTTGTGAGAGGAACATCTGGGTGGATGTCTGTAGCTACCCAATGTGGACATGTGAGTTAATGCATGTACAGGTGTGTAAGCAGTACCTGTAACAGGGCTGTATTTGTGGTGACATTAGTGCAGTCCAGAGCTATTTCACTATCAGAAAAAAATCCCATTCTTTTTAAACCAGCATGGAATGCTACTTTTGGTCTGAACACAGGAGTGCCGTAATAATGTAATATGCTAAATAATATATATATTCTATTCAGCTCCTTCAACTGGCTGTCACTCTGTCCTCTAAAGACAAAATCATATGAAAATACTTTCTGATCCATACTGAATAAAAAAACAAATGATCCAAATTGTTGTAATCAGTGGGATCAATTGAACAGCCTCCATTACCTGCATTATCTGTCTTCAGATCCTCCACCTCTGTCTCACTGGCTGTCACTCTGGCCCCCATGGCTGACAGTTCTGCTTGGACTAGAATTACAGGAAATATATACAGTGTTCAATCTGATAGACAATAATGAAAACACAATTCTGTAGATATTTTCCGGCGTGGTCTCGGAGCACTTTGTATTATTCTGTACGTATATCCGAAACGCTCCATTTAATATGATATGTGTTAATCCATCATCCATTTCATATATGTTATGAATTACAATCCGTATGATATGTTCCAAATTGCAATTCATACAATATGTTCCGAATTGCAAATCATACAATTTGTCACAAATTTGCAAAACATACGAAATTGTAAAACTTATGAAATGTTACTAATTCCAATTTGTTGTTGCTAACGTTAGCTAGGTGGGTAGGTGGCTAAAGCTAACATTAGCTAGCACTAGGAGTTAGGTTTACGGGTTACGTTTATGGTTAAGGTTAGGAGATGGGTTAGGGTTAGAGGGATTAGCTAAAAAGGTTAGGATTAGGGGAAGATTTGGCTAACATGCTAAGTAGTTGCAAAGTAGCTACAAAGTAGTAAGTAGTTGCAAAGTTGCTAATTAGCTAAAATGCTAAAGTTGTCCGTGATGAGATTCAAACCGAAACCTTACAGTTGTTGCCTTAAGTAACCTATCTTATGTAACCATACCAAACGTAACATATACTAATTTGAGTGTCCCAGATTTACATTTACTGTGTTGCATCTACAGTCGTGGCCAAAAGTTGAGAATGACACAAATATTAATTTTCACAAAGTCTGCTGCCTCAGTTTGTATGATGGCAATTTGCATATACTCCAGAATGTTATGAAGAGTGATCAGATGAATTGCAATTAATTGCAAAGTCCCTCTTTGCCATGCAAATGAACTGAATCCCCCAAAAACATTTCCACTGCATTTCAGCTCTGCCACAAAAGGACCAGCTGACATCATGTCAGTGATTCTCTCGTTAACACGTGTAAGTGCTGACGAGGACAAGGCTGGAGATCACTCTGTCATGCTGATTGAGTTCGAATAACAGACTGGAAGCTTCAAAAGGAGGGTGGTGCTTGGAATCATTGTTCTTCCTCTGTCAACCATGGTTACCTGCAAGGAAACATGTGCCGTCATCATTGCTTTGCACAAAAAGGGCTTCACAGGCAAGGATATTGCTGCCAGTAAGATTGCACCTAAATCAACCATTTATCGGATCATCAAGAACTTCAAGGAGAGTGGTTCAATTGTTGTGACGAAGGCTTCAGGGCGCCCAAGAAAGTCCAGAAAGCGCCAGGACCGTCTCCTAAAGTTGATTCAGCTGCGGGATCAGGGCACCACCAGTACAGAGCTTGCTCAGGAATGGCAGCAGGCAGGTGTGAGTGTATCTGCACGCACAGTGAGGCGAAGACTTTTGGAAGATGGCCTGGTGTCAAGAAGGGCAGCAAAGAAGCCACTTCTCTCCAGGAAAAACATCAGGGACAGACTGATATTCTGCAAAAGGTACAGGGATTGGACTGCTGAGGACTGAGGTAAAGTCATTTTCTCTTTCTGATTGTTTGGGGCATCCGGAAAAAAGCTTGTCCGGAGAAGACAAGGTGAGCGCTACCATCAGTCCTGTGTCATGCCAACTGTAAAGCATCCTGAGACCATTCATGTGTGGGGTTGCTTCTCAGCCAAGGGTGTGGGCTCACTCACAATTTTGCCTAAGAACACAGCCATGAATAAAGAATGGTACCAACACATCCTCCGAGGGCAACTTCTCCCAACCATCCAGGAACAGTTTGGTGATGAACAATGCCTTTTCCAGCATGATGGAGCACCTTGCCATAAGGCAACAGTGATAACTAAGTGGCTCGGGGAACAAAACATCGATATTTTGGGTCCATGGCCAGGAAACTCCCCAGACCTTAATCCCATTGAGAACTTGTGGTCAATCCTCAAGAGGCGGGTGGACAAACAAAAACCCACAAATTCTGACAAACTCCAAGCATTGATTATGCAAGAATGAGCTGCCATCAGTCAGGATGTGGCCCAGAAGTTAATTGACAGCATGCCAGGGTGGATTGCAGGGGCCTTGAAAAAGAAGGGTCAACACTGCAAATATTGACTCTTTGCATCAATTTCAAGTAATTGTCAACAAAAGCCTTTGACACTTATGAAATGCTTGTAATTATACTTCAGTATTCCATAGTAACATCTGACAAAAATATCTAAAGACACTGAAGCAGCAAACTTTGTGGAAAGTAATATTTGGGTCATTCTCAAAACCTTTGGCCACGATTGTAGTCTATGAGACCAGTTTGATATTTTCCTATCTCTAGAGTACGTGCATTCTCTGTCTTCAGCTCCTCCACCTGGCTCTTACTGGCTGTCACTCTGGCCTCCATTCCTAGAATGATGTAAAAAGATACAAATAAACTGTTGATGAAAAAACACCACTTAGTTATTTGTTAATTACAGTAATCAAATAACATAAGTTACAGATGTCTCAGGTTACCTGCATTTTCTCTCTCCAGCTCCTCCACCTTGTTCTTGTGGAAGTGCAGTTCAGTCTTAGTGACACTCAGTTCCACTCTCTGGTTCACCACCTCTTTCTGCAGCTCCTCCACCTCTCCTTTCAGCTCCTTCACCTGGCCTCTCACTGGCACTCAGTCTGGCCTCCAAAATTGCAATAACATGAAGAGAGGCTTTTTAATCCATACTGAATAAAACATGTGCAATCCAATCCACTGCAAACATACACTGAAATTCAAATTAATATCACCTGTTTTCTCTCTCTTCAGCCCCTCCACCTCTCTCTCACTGGCTGTCACTCTGACCCCCATGATTGACAGTTCTGTTGCTTGTACTGGAATTCTAAGGAAAATGTGTACAGATTTTGATCTGATACAAATCCATTTATAGTAACTAGATCCTTTTCAGTACTGCAAATAATGCATTACCTGTATTTTCACTCTCCAGTGATCCTCCACGTGGCTCTCATTAGCTGTCACTCTGGCCGCCATGTTTCCCAGCTCCACTCTCTGTTTCACCGCCATGTCTCTCAGCCGCTTCAGCTCAGGCCAGATGTCAGGGCTAGACCCAGGTTGCTGCTAAGCACCACATGCAGGTAGAGGTAGAAACATAATGAGTGAGCATGATGAGATTAAGAGTTTTATTACTAAACGCTATATATCCATTTTAGGAAATGTTGGTAAATCAGCTTTTATTGTTTAAAGAGATTATGCAAGAGGTTGGTGTGTTTTTTCACTCTCTTATCGGGGCATGGGGTTGTTCAATGACAGACATGTAATTGTTTAAAATCTATCACTTGATGGTTTCATTTGAGAGAGGCAAGTAATTGTTTTTTTGCTAAATGCTATACAGTACTGTATATCCACCTCATTCTCATAGAAATAAGTAGTACTGGTTTTACACAGTCAAATGTAACAAATACATATATATATTTTTTTATTTTATTTATTTATTTCACCTTTATTTAACCAGGTAGGCTAGTTGAGAACAAGTTCTCATTCACAACTGCGACCTGGCCAAGATAAAGCACAGCAGTTCGACACATACAACAACACAGAGTTACACATGGAATAAACAGACATACAGTCAATAATACAGTAGAAAAATATAAATATATATACAGCATGTGCAAATGAGGTAAGATAAGGGAGGTAAGGCAATAAATAGGTCATGGTGGCGAAGTAATTACAATATACCAATTAGACACTGGAATGGTAGATGTGCAGAAGATTAATGTGCAAGTAGACATACTGGGGTGCAAAGAAGCAAGATAAATAAATAAGTACAGTATGGGGATGAGGTAGTTGGATTGGCTGTTTACAGATGGTGTATGTACAGGTGCAGTGATCTGTGAGCTGCTCTGACAGCTGGTGCTTAAGCTAGTGAGGAAGATATGGGTCTCCAGCGTCAGTGATTTTTGCAGTTCGTTCCAGTCATTGGCAGCAGAGAACTGGAAGGAAAGGCGGCCAAAGCAGGAATTGGCTTTGGGGGTGACCAGTGAGATATACCTTCTGCAGCGCGTGCTACGGGTGGGTGTTGCTATGGTGACCAGTGAGCTGAGATAAGGCGGTGCTTTACCTAGCAGAGACTTGTAGACTTTATGAAGAAATGTAAAAAGCATACATTTGTGACATCAATATTATTATAATTTTTTTAATGATTCTGTCACGGCCGTTGAATGAAGTGGACCAAGGTGCAGCGTGGTCAGCGTACATTTTCCCTTTATTTATTATGTGATGACACCGAACAAAACAATAAACACTACAAAACAAACCGTGAAGCTTAAGGCTATGTGCCACAAACAAAGTCAACTTCCCACAAAGACAGGTGGGAAAAAAGGCTACCTAAGTATGGTTCTCAATCAGAGACAACGATAGACAGCTGTCCCTGATTGAGAACCCTACCCGGCCAAAACATAGAAATAAAAATAATAGAACGAAAGAACATAGAATACCAACCCCAAATCACACCCTGACCAAACCAAATAGAGACATAAAAAGGATCTCTAAGGTCAGGGTGTGACAGATTCAATACAAGAGAGAGAATATAGTAGACGGTTGCTGTCAAAAAGTGATGTATGTGTTTTTCTGTGTCCTTTGGTTGATCTCTGGATGTTCTCAGGATATTTACTGTGTCATTAGGTAACAACACATCGCCACGCTGATCCTTAACACAGGGGCCTCTCAATGGTGCGTGCTCAGCCCCCTCCTGTACTCCCTGTTCACTCATGACTGCACGGCCAGGCACGACTCCAACCCCATCATTAAATTTGACGATGACACAACAGTGGTAGGCCTGATCACCGACAACAACGAGACAGCCTATAGGGAGGAGGTCAGAGACCTGTCCGTGTGGTGCCAGGACAACAACCTCTCCCTCAACGTGATCAAGACAAAGGAGATGATTGTGGACTACAGGAAAAAGAGGCCCGAGCACGCCCCCATTCTCATCGATGGGGCTGTAGTGGAGCAGGTTGAGAGCCTCAAGTTCCTTGGTGTCCACATCACCAACAAATTAACATGGTCCAAGCACACCATGACAGTTGTGAAGTGGGCACGACAAACCCTAAATCCCCCTCAGGAGACTGAAAAGATTTGGCATGGTTCCTCAGATCCTCAAAAGGTTCTACAGCTGCACCTTCGAGAGCATCCTGACTGGATGCATCACTGCCTGGTATGGCAACTGCTCGGGCTCCGACCGCAAGGCACTACAGAGGGTAGTGCGAACGGCCCAGTACATCACTGGGGCCAAGCTTCCTGCCATCCAGGACCTCTATACCAGGCGGTGTCAGAGGAAGGGCCTGAAAACTGTCAAAGACTCCAGCCACCCTAGTCATAGACTGTTCTCTCTGCTACCACACGGCAAGCGGTACCGGAGCGCCAAGTCTAGGTCCAAGAGGCTTCTAAACAGCTTCTACCCCCAAGCCATGACTCCTGAACATCTAGTCAAATGGCTACCCAGACTATTCACATTGCCCCCCCCCCCCTCCCCTCTCTACACCACTGCTACTCTCTGGTGTCATCTATGCATAGTCACTTTAATTAACTCTACCTACATTTACCTACTACCTCAACTAACCGGTGCCCCCGCACACTCACTCTGTACCGGCACCCCCCTGTATATAGCCTCCACATTGACTCTGTACCGCACCCCCCTGTATATAGCCTCCACATTGACTCTGTACCGCACCCCCCTGTATATAGCCTCCACATTGACTCTGTACCGCACCCCCCTGTATATATAGTTTTTTTTACTGTTTACTGCTCCTCTTTAATTACTTGTTACTTTTATCTCTTATTCATATTTTTTTAAACTGCACTGTCGGTTAGGGGCTCGTAAGTAAGCATTTCACTGGAAGGTCTACAGATGTTGTATTCGGCGCATGTGACTAATACAATTTAATTTGATAGAGCAAATGTTTTTTAGAAGTAAAAATGTGTTTGAAGTTTGTACTTGTTGACCTCTTAAAACCAGTACTACTTATTTATTTGAGAGTGAGGCACATATACATTAAGAGTTTGAACTTGTTGAACTTTAAAAATGTGTTTGAAGTAAAATATGTTTTGAAGTGAAAAGTAATTTCCGGGGTGGTCTTAGTTTGAACTTTTGAACAGTTCAAACAGTTGTGAAGTTTTATAGTGAGCTTGTGAGCCCTTGTAGAATGAACAGGAAAAACGTATTTCCGGGTAGGTCTGCCCGAGTATAAGTAAGTCTTAGGCTTGTCCTGTGAACACTACGAGTGAGAAGAAACCTCAAGAGAGACAAACCACAGAAAACATAGCCTAGCAGGGCTGGGCGGAATATACCGCATTTTATGATATACCGCTATTAATGCAGGGACTGGTTGGGTTTTTACTTTACCTTCTATACCGGTATTTGAATGTTTGGTTTGTTAAATATGATACGCGAGGTGTAATGTCAATGTATATAGTTTACTTCGCTACTTGAGTCATCTCTCTCCGCTCTTTCTCTCGGTGTCACTTTCCACACAGACCTAGCCACGCCCCCTGTCACTCAAGGAGCGCATTTGACGTTCTTCAACCACGAGACACTTGCGTTCAGTCTGCATTATCAGTGCAGCACATGCAACAATGTTGATGACAATATTAGTTTGTGTTTCTTACATCAGCATACAACAAGTTTGTATTTTCTTACGAAGTTACCCTAAATCTTGTGAAACGCTAATTGTTAGCCGCTAATGCTAATAGCTAGCTAGCAAATAAATGTACTAAGAGAAAACGTAGGTAGCTAATACAGCCTGATAATACCAGTGATGGTGTAGACCTAAATCAGCATTTTGTTTGTGCAACAGTATCTTCTAAATCAAAGAGGAATTATGCAAAGAAAGAATATGTAAGCTACATGAAGTAGTTAAAAGAAAACATGCAATGTAGCCAAAGTTTATATACGGTCCACTAGGAAACACGTATCAGCACTTTAGTGCACTTCAGCACTTACCCTGTCACAATAACTCCTCCCTGGCATTTTAATTAGTTTTCATCTCAAACAACACTGTATTCAAAGTGCCCACTATTATATTCTAACTATAGAATTAAAATAGTCATTCTATTTCCATGATTCCAACAGTTTTGCTCTAATTCGCAAGTCAAATCGCAATTGCCACAATAAAAAGAAGTCCTAGATTATTTGCTCATATCGTGCAGCCGTGGCAGTGTGGAAATGATCTCAATGATTAAGTCAGTTTTTTTTGTATCTGTACTTTACTTTTTCTATTTTTATTTTTGACAACTTTTACTTTTACTTCACTACATTCCTAAAGAAAAGACTACTTTTTACTCCATACATTTTCCCTGAAAGCTAAAAGTACTCGTTACATTTTGACCTCGTTAAATTTGTGTGCCCCTGGCTACCCATAAATTTGAGGAAAAAAAACAAGAAAATGGTGCCATCTGGTTAATATAAGGAATTCGAAATTATTTATACTTTTACTTTTAATACTTAATAAGTACATTTTATTAATTACATGTACATTTGATACTTAAGTATATTTCAAACCAAATACTTTTAGACTTTTACTCAAGTAGTATTTGACTGGGTGACTTTCACTTTTACTTGAGTCATTTTCTATTAAAACCTATCTTTACTTTGACTCAAGTATGACAATTGGGAACTTTTTTCACTACTGCAATTGAGTGCAGGAAATGCAGAAATGATAAAAGTGCTGAAATTTGTTTTGGTTGAAGTTGAATTGAACAGTATAAGACAATCAGAATGGAGAAAGACTCATTGAAATCACTTAGAATGTATGTGTTGCCACCCTAGGAACACTCACTACTCATAAAGCTAATGTAGAACTTTTATTATTCAAAAACTAAAAATACCGTCAAATACCATCATACCGTCCAATTTTTTTTAAATATCGTGATATAATATTTTGGCCATATAGCCCAGCCCTATTTCCCAGACCAATACTATGTGTATTGTGTCCTTCATGTCTGGGTCACAATGACAAAACCATCGATGCCATTCTTCGTGATGCACCTGATTCTTTTAATGGTGTGATAGATATGAGTGACAGCCATGTGGGTTACATTTTCCAACCGGATGATTCAACAGTGAAGATTTTCACACACAGCTGCCTAATCACCCATTTTCTGCCCCAAAACTGGAGTTTTTCTCCTGCGTTTCGCATGGGAGTGGCTTAAGATAAGACTTGCTCTATGTCAGATCGAAGGGGCGCTGAGTGGAACGTCCCTGCCTGTGTACACATGTTGTTGAATTGTATTGTATTGTTGTATGTTTTAATTCTGCAATGTATGGATTGTTGCTGCATTCTTGGCCAGGTCTCCCTTGAAAAAGAGACTATTGGTCTCAATGGGCTTTGCCTGGTTAAATAAAGGTTAAATCAAATGTAATTTTAAAAAATGCAGGATTCAAACATTTCATTACAGCTAAACAATGGATATGTAGCGTTTTGCAAAAAAACTCATTTTCATACACATCTAAAATCTTAGAGCATTTATATTTTACACACACATGAAGGTACCCACCCATAAGCAATAATTTCTGATAAAAAAAACTCTGATGTAAATTTTTGGGGGATTTATGGCGTATTCATGTGTTAGTCGGAACTAGGAAAGTGACATTTCCGTCTTGCTAACTGGTTGAACGCGGCATGTGTATAACTACAACCAGTTAGCAAGTCGGAAATGTCAGAGTTTCCTATTCCGACTAGCACGTTAACGTGACAAACTCTTCAGATATAGCTCATCAGAGGAGGCTGGTGGGAGAAGCTATAGGAGGACGGGCTCATTGCAATGGCTGAAATGGAACGTGTGGATTCATATGTTTGATACTGTTCCATAAATTCCATTCCAGACATTACAATGAGCCCGTCCTCCTATAGCTCGTCCAACCAGCCTCCACTATAGTCCATGGTAGTTTATAAATCATTAAAACATTTCTGATGGGTTTCAAAGACCATGATTAAGCTTTCTATTTAACAAAATTCAAGATCATGATCATTTGTTTTAATGAGAATGTATTATAATAGGCTTGTCATGGTCTTAGGTCTATTTTCAGTTTATTGCATTTTTTGTTTTTGGTCACCTAGATCTAGGCCTATAGATGACTGGGTCAGCATTCATTGACAAGTGAAAAAATGCTGCTTACCATCGTTGAATGAGATAATGCTCAAAAAAAGATTTTCAGTTATTAAAAGATCAAGAAGATTTTCCTTAATGAGTCGGGGTTTGAGAAATGTGGTTTAACTTCAACGTTCATAATATTCACATTAATTGAAAATATGATGAGTAAAATGTGATTGATTCCCCTATGCCCATCACTTCAATAGGTCAACAGGTGTCTGACCAGTCTATTGGTTAAGAGCCAGACGATGGTAAACCGTGTCTGTAAAAGGGCGTATTCGTTTTGCATGGCCCGGTGCACTTGGTGTTGGGATATTTCACTTTAGGACCAATGGATTGTCTAAAATTGTCTAAAATATGCAAAATCCGCCAACCCAGGATACCGGGCCATGCAAAACGAACACGCCCAACTTCTGTCAGTTCTTTGCAGCGATTCTCATTGGCAGTTGTGATAGTGTATATGCATCAGATACATTATTTTCCTAAATCCACTTGGTCAGGTCAGTCAGTACGAGAAATGCTATTTTAGACATAGGCCTAACGGTTTAAATTCAATATTTCAATTAAAAGTTAGATTTATTTAGCTCGTTAATTTGTAAGGAACAAGTCATGTTTTTCTCCCCAAGCGTTTTGAATCGTCACACAGGGTGCTTCTCCACAATATGGTGAGTAGGCCAAGTTGCTATAAGATTGCGTTTGATATTTGATATGTCGGCTAGAACCGTTTCATTTGGATGAAGGAGCAATTTTAATGACGTATGGGGATAATAGATCATTCGATTCTCATTATGTTTTTGTAACTTTTTCATAATCCTACACGAGCTCCACGGCATTGCCTATTTAGACTATTACCTGCTTATCATGCCTACCTAGCCTAGTGTATGATCAATAGCTAAATCAGCCTAGACTACTTCATGAAAGACGAATGTAGTAGGCCTACCTTGCCTAACTATATTATAATAATGCAACACTATTATAATATTAGTTAGGCCTATCCTATTTATCTAAAATGGTTTTCTGATATTTCTAATTTTGTTAAATCTAGCTGCTAGTGTCTGGGGTCATGTAAAGGAGAACAGGTGCAACAACCAGACATAACAATGATAGACCAGGTAAACACATAGGAAACATAAAGAAAACATTTGTGCTCTTCTCATTGACAACAGATACACATCAATGAATGCCGCTCTAGAATTAAACTGAGACGCATAAAATGAAAAACGTTTAAACGTCTCGGAAATTATTAGAGAAGAAGGGAGAGATTTTCAGTCTGAAAGCTTGAAAGAGAAGTTTGATTTCCACGCCAGCCTCGCAGTCCGCTAGCGCTCGCTCTGCAACTTTTGTCCAATCAGAGCCCTTCAAAGGTTTCCGGTCGACATTACTGTCCAATCATACCGCTTCCAGTGTTTTTTCCATATCAGTGCAGTGAAACAGAGTAGAAGCAAGGCCGGCCAGCTATCTGATTGCTGATATCCATTTGTCTGTAATGATGGGAATGTCCATCTGTTGTGTGGTGATTTTAGGTTGGCTGCCACCAAAGGGATAAAGATCCCACGAAAAGATTTCCTGAAAGTCAATGTCCAACGAACATGGTAAGAGAGGGTTTGCCTTTACCTGTTTGTCATTGAAAAACGTTTGCTTTCGTGTAAAGCTATCATTAGTGTTCTACAATTGAAAACATACAGTGAGGCAAAAAAGTATTTAGTCAGCCACCAATTGTGCAAGTTCTCCCACTTAAAAAGATGAGAGGCCTGTAATTTTCATCATAGGTACACTTCATCTATGACAGACAAAATGAGGGGGAAAAATCCAGAAAATCACATTGTAGGATTTTTAATGAATTTATTTGCAAATTATGGTGGAAAATAAGTATTTGGTCACCTACAAACATGCAAGATTTCTGGCTCTCACAGACCTGTAACTTCTTCTTTAAGAGGCTCCTCTGTCCTCCACTCGTTACCTGTATTAATGGCACCTGTTTGAACTTGTTATCAGTATAAAAGACACCTGTCCACAACCTCAAACAGTCACACTCCAAACTCCACTATGGCCAAGACCAAAGAGCTGTCAAAGGACACCAGAAACAAAATTGTAGACCTGCACCAGGCTGGGAAGACTGAATCTGCAATAGGTAAGCAGCTTGGTTTGAAGAAATCAACTGTGGGAGCAATTATTAGGAAATGGAAGACATACAAGACTACTGATAATCTCCCTCGATCTGGGGCTCCACGCAAGATCTCACCCCGTGGGGTCAAAATGATCACAAGAACGGTGAGCAGAAATCCCAGAACCACACGGAGGGACCTAGTGAATGACCTGCAGAGAGCTGGGACCAAAGTAACAAAGCCTACCATCAGTAACACACTACGCCGCCAGGGACTCAAATCCCGCAGTGCCAGACGTGTCCCCCTGCTTAAGCCAGTACATGTCCAGGCCCGTCTGAAGTTTGCTAGAGAGCATTTGGATGATCCAGAAGAAGATTGGGAGAATGTCATATGGTCAGATGAAACCAAAATATAACTTTTTGGTAAAAACACAACTCGTCGTGTTTGGAGGACAAAGAATGCTGAGTTGCATCCAAAGAACACCATACCTACTGTGAAGCATGGGGGTGGAAACATCATGCTTTGGGGCTGTTTTTCTGCAAAGGGACCAGGACGACTGATCCGTGTAAAGGAAAGAATGAATGGGGCCATGTATCGTGAGATTTTGAGTGAAAACCTCCTTCCATCAGCAAGGGCATTGAAGATGAAACGTGGCTGGGTCTTTCAGCATGACAATGATCCCAAACACACCGCCCGGGCAACGAAGGAGTGGCTTCGTAAGAAGCATTTCAAGGTCCTGGAGTGGCCTAGCCAGTCTCCAGATCTCAACTCCATAGAAAATCTTTGGAGGGAGTTGAAAGTCCGTGTTGCCCAGCAACAGCCCCAAAACATCACTGCTCTAGAGGAGATCTGCATGGAGGAATGGGCCAAAATACCAGCAACAGTGTGTGAAAACCTTGTGAAAACTTACAGAAAACGTTTGACCTCTGTCATTGCCAACAAAGGGTATATAACAAAGTATTGAGATAAACTTTTGTTATTGACCAAATACTTATTTTCCACCATAATTTGCTAATAAATTCATAAAAAATCCTACAATGTGATTTTCTGGATTTTTTTTCTTCTCATTTTGTCTGTCATAGTTGAAGTGTACCTATGATGAAAATTACAGGCCTCTCTCATCTTTTTAAGTGGGAGAACTTGCACAATTGGTGGCGGACTAAATACTTTTTTGCCCCACTGTATATAAATATAGGCTACGGTTACATTTTGTTTGTAAGCATTCCTTTCTGAGCCCTGTGCTATAGCAGTCTACACTGATGCCATCATGCCATTTCCCATTTGTTGTGCATCTACAGTAATGACATCATGGACTATGTGCTGGTGCGAGTCCCGCCCCCTCTGCCGGGATTGCCCCGCCCCCGTTTCTCCCTCTACCTCTCCTCCCAGCTCCAATATGGTGTCATCATCGTCTACCACCGCCAGTGTGGGATGCTCCTGGGTAAGAGGGAGGGGAAAGGGGAGTGAGTAGGAAAAGAGAAGGTTGGAGAGAGGGATTATACATGTAGGGAAGAATAGAAGGTGTGGAAAAGACAGTAGTGTGACAGTATGACCTCGGACCTGTAGGGTGACAGGAGAGTTATGACCTCGGACCTGTAGGGTGACAGAAGAGTTATGACCTCGGACCTGTAGGATGACAGGAGAGTTATCACCTCGAACCTGTAGGGTGACAGAAGAGTTATGACCTCGGACCTGTAGGGTGACAGAAGAGTTATGACCTCGGACCTGTAGGGTGACAGAAGAGTTATGACCTCGGACCTGTTGGGTGACAGGAGAGTTATGACCTCGGACCTGTAGGGTGACAGAAGAGTTATGACCTCGGACCTGTAGGGTGACAGGAGAGTTATGACCTCTGACCTGTAGGGTGACAGAAGAGTTATGACCTCGGACCTGTAGGGTGACAGGAGAGTTATGACCTCTGACCTGTAGTTTGACAGACGAGTTATGACCTCTGACCTGTAGTTTGACAGAAGAGTTATGACCTCGGACCTGTAGTGTGACAGAACAGTTATGACCTCTGACCTGTAGTGTGACAGAACAGTTATGACCTCTGACCTGTAGTGTGACAGAACAGTTATGATCTCTGACCTATAGTGTGTGTGTTTCCAGAGGAGATCCAGCACATTCTGGACAGACTAGCCAAGACCAGAACCGCCCAGAAGATCGACGTGGATGAGTCTGATAGGTGGGTACAACAAAGCCAGTTTCTCAAGTCTCATGTTCTTCCTGGTGGAGAGAGAGGCGTCTGGCGAGTGCACTGACACAAATGGCTGCCATGAATTAGGATCTCTCGCTCTCTCTTACTTAGACACGCCCTTTCTCTCCCTGACGTGTTGTCTCTCCTGGAGGAAAGTGAGTGGGCCGCGAACCCCTTCTTTGGAGAAATACATTCTGGGTACACCATGCCCAGCCCCAACACACTAATACAGGTACATCAGACTGTGTCTCAAGTGTGTGTGTGTGTGTGTGTGTGTGTGTGTGTGTGTGTGTGTGTGTGTGTGTGTGTGTGTGTGTGTGTGTGTGTGTGTGTGTGTGTGTGTGTGTGTGTGTGTGTGTGTGTGTGTGTGTGTGTGTGTGTTCTATTGACACATCTTGTCTTTCTCTAATCTCTTGTTCCTCTTCTTGTCTGTCAGCTGGGTGGAGAGTTTAGGAGAGAAGCCACTCCTGAGCGCCCCCTGCTTCTGAGTCCAGGTACTCCCCCTCAGGACGGTGAGAGAGGAGGGGGGGAGGGGGAGTTTACTACATTAAGGGGAGTGGAGAAAAGGAAGAGTGGTCATGAGTTAAATGGTAATCCATTGTGTTTCCTTTATTGTTGTTTATGGTCTTATCCCTCGTTCATTCCCAGGTATCACAGCGTCTCCAGACTCCATCACTCTGATAGAGACTGAACCCGTCACCATCCCCTCAGCAGAGGTACGCCTGTCAATCAGAACAGCTGTCAATCAAACTAACTTTCCAATTAAACCATCTCTCTCTATTCCTAACTCTCTCGCTGGCAGTTTGAAGGGGCGGAGCTCACTGAGGTCACACATCAAAACATGGGGATGATTGACTTGCTAATGGGCCAATTAGATCACTTCCCGGAGGGTAAGTGACAGGTAAATTATCCTCTGTCCCTGCCCCCTATACACAGGGCAGAGTTAAAATTGAGTATGTGTTTCAGGAGAGATGGAGACAGAGCGAGAGAGGGGCCCAGAGAGAGAAGGAGAATCTGTGGGAGAAAGTGAACAAGAAGTAGAAAGAGAAAGAGCAGAAAAGATAGAGAGGAGGAGAGATCTCATTGGATCCCTTATTGGGTAGGTTAATGTATACTGACACAGACACACACTCACACACACACACACACACACACACACACACACTCACACTCACACTCACACTCACACACACACACACAGTAACTTTGGTTCCCGCTGTCTCCTCTGTCAGACTGCCGTCTACCACCCTATCCAGCGAGGACCCCACGGTGCTGCCTGGCGAGGAGACAGAGCTGCCCATGGAGATGCCTGCCGCACTGGCAGAGGAGAGGACCCCAGTGTCTGTCCCTCTGCCCCCTTCCACACCCGGTGAACCAGAGGAGCGAGGGATGGCTGGAGAGAGGGAGAGATGGAGAGATAGCCCCACCCTACAGGATGTTACTCCCCCAGTGAAGCAACCTCGTAGGAGGCAGCTGCTCTTCATCGACCAGGAAACACAGATTACCCAGGAGGCACTGCAGCAACAGATAGACAACACTCTCATACAGACCAGGCCCCTGGTACACAGACACACACACACACACACACACACACACACACACACACACACACACACACACACACACACACACACACACACACACACACACATTTCAACTATACACGCAAAACTGTAATAATTAACAAAGTATTCATAAACAAGTCAATCAGTTAGTGAAAGTGTGAGAGTAAGTAAGATGTGTGTGTTTTCCAGGTTGTAATCAGTGGTCCCTCTAAGCGAACAGTGTCTCCAGCTGATCTCCTTGGTAACCCATGCACCAGTGAGTATCAACACTCATACTCTCTCTTTCTCACTGTTTAACAGCCTTCAATCAACACTGAGATAATGTTAGGTCTCCATTCCTCCTCAGCCCTCCCCCCAGAGCTGCTGTTGCCATGGAAACAGGTGGCGGTCATCACAGCGCTCACTGGCTCCGCCCTGTTGGTAGGGAGGACAGAGACAGACTCGGAGTCAGAGAGAGAGAGGGATAGAGAGAGAGTGATGGAGGCAGAGGAGGAGGGAGACAGAGAGCAGGATGGAGAGCTCAGCTCAAAAGAGGTGAGGCACGATTAAACAGTTTTTTAGGTGACTACACGTGTGCACCTAATAACTGGACAATGATGATATCAACAATTATCCCTGTGTGTGTGTGTGTGTGTGTGTGTGTGTGTGTGTGTGTGTGTGTGTGTGTGTGTGTGTGTGTGTGTGTGTGTGTGTGTGTGTGTGTGTGTGTGTGTGTGTGTGTGTGTGTGTGTGTGTGTGTAGGTACCTAGAGAGTTGGCAGAGTCAGGCCTGTCCCAGCATGATGTTTCCAGTAAGATATTACAATACTGTAGTCTAATTCCATAGATCATTCATATAAGGCTGGGGGACATAGGGACATGTGCTTGGTCATCTTGCAGACAGTACACCCTCTCCGTCTCACGATAGATGTTAACTCTGTGTGTTCCTCCAGCTCGGTCTCCGCTGTCCCTGGAGGTCTCTGATAGAGACATGTCCCGGGAGAACTCCCCCCTGGACACACCCGAGAGCAGAGGGTGAGGAAAGAGGGAGGAGAAGAGGGGAGGGAGAGAGTTGTATATTGTGTGCAGCTGGTAGTTACATACAGTTGACACCTAATAATGTCATATTGGGTTGTGTTCAGGTCTCCTGTCCCCAGGTCTGTGTCCAAACTGAAGGACATTCCAGAGGAGGGTGAGGGACCGCTTGAGAGAGAGGCAGAGGACATACCCCTGGCTGATTTATCAGCAGAACTACTGGCGTAATAATCTAGCTATTACATCATCAAATTATAGTTATTTTTATTTTGTCTTCCGTTTTTATTTCTTCTTCTGTTTTTATTTCTTCTTCTTCTTGTTTTATTTCTTCTTCTTGTGTTTTATTTCTTCTTCTAAAGAACTCACTCCGCCTCTTTCTGTGTGTTTCTCTAGTGCAGTGACAGAGCCTCTTGAGGATCATGAAGGGCTGCTGTTCCCTCTGCTGCCCCCACTGGCCCAACGCAGTAGAGTCACTCACTCATTCTGGAACCTACTGGGTAAGACAATGCAGATGTGTGCGTGTGTGTGTGTAACAGTCAGGTGTGTGTGTGTTCTCTACAGAGATGGTAACTGCCAGGATACTCTGTGTGTGTGTGTGTAACAGTCAGGTGTGTGTGTGTTCTCTACAGAGATGGTAACTGCCAGGATACTCTGTGTGTGTGTAACAGTCAGGTGTGTGTGTGTTCTCTACAGAGATGGTAACTGCCAGGAGACTCTGTGTGCAGCAGGATGAACCTTATGGTGACATCATCATTTCACCTGGACCCAACTATGAGGAGGGGAATGAGAATGTGTAAAACACACACACACACACACACACACTGTTTATTCAAAGATGACTTTCAAATAGATCTCACACACAGATAGTTTGAGTCTGGTAACTAAAAGAGACAACAGTTGACCTGTTCCTCTTTGCTAATCGTATTTTAGGTGCTTCATTTTTGTGTGTTATTTAGCAGACACTCTTATCCAGAGCAGCTTACAGTAGCAAGTGTACACATGTCTTAGTACTTGTCCCCAGTGGGAATCAAACCCACAACCATGGTGTTGCAAATGACATGCTCTACCAACTGAGCCACACAGAACATTTTGTAAAGTTTAAAGTTTTTAAAATTTTAAAGCAGGTTTTGCTTTGTCGTTTTTTATATCAGTAGTCTCTTATTATATTATGTGACTATAGACTGAATTTTATATTCAATATCACATTTCTCTTTTAAGCATTTTAAATGACTTTTCCACCATTTCTATTTCTGCAGTATTTTAGTCTAATCTTAGCCTATGCTGACATATAAAGGGCTCAGTGTGTTTCAGTGGTGGTGTTTTTTTTAACTTGTAACAGCTGTTTGTTTCTGTGAATAAACATGTCAAACTATTTCTCTGTGCTGTGTTTGTGTCTGACAGACCCAAGTCAAAATCTAAAGGGAGTTAAAAGTAGAATTGTATGTACAATGAAATGTACTCATGATTAACCACAGTTGGAAGAAAAACATTTAATTGAATGAGTAATAGCTCATATAGACTATAGCACATGAGTTTTCACCAATCATCTCTTGTACTGTACACTGAGATGGCCTAACAGTAGTTGGACATTAACTCTACACATTTCATGCACTTTAAACGTTGGTACAATGCTGTATTAATAAGGACACGGGACACCACAGTGTTAGCTTCAGGAAGTTATTTAGTAAGACAAAACCAGATACAGTGTACAGAACATCACTGGTACTGCATTACATCATGCTACACCGCCTTTTAGTGATAGCAGAGGAAGAGATAACACACTTTAGAAATATGGTACAAATCTTAAAACATGTCTTTAGTAAGATAAGTACTGTAGTACAGCATGCTACAAACACCCTAAAACCTGTACTTGTCTATTGTGTACATCTGTGTAAATCACTCATAATTAATGGCTATAAATCAAGGGATGCTACAATCAAATATAATATTTTTATAGATGATTTACACTGTTACAAATGTATGGATTACAAAACTTCCCCACAGATTCAGGTGTAATTTTCTTTCATTCACATGACAGGACATAGTCCTCAGAGTAACGTAATGAATACAATAATAAAGAATGTAAAAGTGTTGTATATCATTCTGTTCAGGCTCTGCCAGGCCTGTGGGACTGGTATGTTTCCCAGCCTGAGGTTGCTCTCCTGGGCTGTAGCAGGGGATCTCTGACAAACTGGAGGGTTTCAGCATGTTGAGGACAGAGAGGGAGCTCTTCTCTGTGCCAGTGGAGAGAAGATCAGGATGGACAGAGTGATTATATAGCTGTTAGATTCTGCATGCACACTTATGTGTTGAGAGTTAAGAGAGGAAACTGAACTGTGATATATTGGATAACAATGTTGGATAACTTTTTTTGGAGCTGTGAGAAAACCCACCTTTCTTATACCTGCCATATGATGCATCACTAGTATCACATGATTTTGGAATACTGTATAATCAGATGAATTGAGGAGATGACATGAATTGGTGTTGCAATGTTTTTAAAACATTTCAAATGTTCACAGATCCCTTGAGGACTATGGTGTTTTGCCAGGTTACAGGACACTTGTATGGAGTCCACAGCAACCCAACCCCCTGGGTAGAGGGACTCAGTGAATCTGTTATTTAAAGTCCACATACCAGAGGACTCTCCAAACAGCCTACCTGTCCGCTCGGAGGTGTCCACATGGTCCTAAACCACACTAATGCCTCGTTTTTTTATCACATTCCAGCCTCCATCTGGCTTTCGGGGGTCACCTTGTTTTTTAATTTGAAAGATTATACTTTTTTTCAATTGCAGCTGCAGTTTTAAAACAGCCTATCACTCAAACGTCATTGCATTATATCAGTGCACGCGCGAGCACTCTCTCGCAGTCTTGTTCTCTCTCCATCAACTCCATTCAAATTGCATCCAAAATAGATCATCTTGTTCCAGATTGATATATAGCCCTGTATATAGATGTCCTAGCCTACCTCTTTCAGGTAATACATTCAATGCAGTAATAGCCTTATATTTAGCTAATTAAAAATGGGTTATGCATAGTAAGAGTCTAACTTATAGTACAGCCCTTGTCTCTTGCGCAATACGCACACACCTGTGCTCGGCTGGCCTCTCCTTAAAAAACGCTCCTTAGCTCTTCCAATCCCACGCAGGAAAAACTAGACTAAAATACCTTGCTGGGCATTATATGTTTATGATTGCTAAATACAGCAGCCAATAGAACTCATGGATAGTTTGAAAGAAGAGCAAATGGGCGCGATAGCGGTAGGCTATATCAGTTATTTATTCAGACTCATTACCATTCAATCTTCGTGAAGCGAAGTGAAAGCATTCTGCATCTAATTCTAGTCCTATATTATTCAAGGATGTCATTAGAATGATGAAGATAAGGACAACGAAAAGTATTTAATTGAACTGTTGAAAGCGAAGGAAGGAACGAAGCAACAATAGAGAAAGAGGAGGAAGGCTAATAACATTAGGGGAAATATTATGAAAGGTATATATGTGTCAGCCTACTAATTATACAAATAGGCCCTATTATATTTCGAAATGTAAATCAAATTTACTAGCCTATACTTGTAACTTTGTAGGCCGCATGTGCTGCACACGAATCGCATGTTCTCTTCCGCTTTATCGTGGTTTGAACAATGTGCGTAATTCCAGTCCATATAATACAGTACAGTAATACAGTTCACACTAGTTTCATTTATTTACCTAAGAGAGCATATAGCTAGCTACATCTATGGGCTTTTATGTTTGTCTGTCGTGCGTAATGTGCAGTAGCCTATATCATACATGTATTAGATAACAGCAACACTAATCTGGATATGGTTGCTCCTCTGTCAACACAAAACTTGTGGCCAGCATTGAAATCTGTCTGGGTGATCAGGATACGGTTTTTCCTCTGTCTCCCGTCTCCGTTCTGTTCCCCTCAGACGGAGAGGCGTATGTGGGTTGTGTTTGGGTCCAGTGTCAGCTCATAGGCATCTGATGGGGGAGACAGATAGACTAATTACATTACAAATAATTATATGTTTTTAGTGTAATTTTGACAAATATGTTTGATTGATAGTGATCATGAGATCCAATTGACTATTTATGAATGAAATAACTGACAAGGGAGTTCACAGAATACCTCCTTCTAAATGTGATCTCTCTTAACTCACTGTGTGTGTGTTTTTGTGATGGTCAGGTCTATACAACAAACATAATTACACACCTACATTTCTTCAGGACAGATTTGAACCAGTGCTCTGCATTATTGTTCACACTGTAAGAGAAAGAGATTCACAGTGACACAAACAGCATGTGTTTGAAGTTCAGTGTGGAAAATACACACCTTAACAGGAGGGCTATACTGTTCTAGAACTGTCAGGAGCAATCAATGCTTTGTACACATACCTTATTTAACTAAAATGCCAATTTTACATCCACACATTGTATTTCTACCTGAGTTTTACATTACAGTCTGGATGCTCCAGTGCAGCAGAGATAATCTTCACTCCTGAGTCTCCTATGTGACTGTAGTCCAGATTTAGCTCTCTCAGGTGTGAGGGGTTTGACCTCGGAGCCGAGGTCAAGGAAGCACAGCCTTCCTCTGTGATTCCACATAATAACAAACTGCAGGAAGAGAACATTCAATGAATGATTTGGACTCACCTAGTGGCATAGTTGCACCCCATGTCAAATATGATCACCGGTATTCAGTTGACAAATTATTTCACAAAGGTATTAAGCCATTATGACAATTAATTCACATGCAAACATACAATGTTTATTAAAAAAATGTGTTATGTCACATAATACTTTACACTCCAATTGTACACACGTAAGAACTTCCAGTTTACAGCGTGGACTCCTCAGTCCAGCAGAGAGCAGCTTCACTCCTGAATCCTGCAGATCATTATCATTCAGGTTCAGCTTTCTCAGTTGAGAGGAGCTGAGAGAAGAGGCCAGTGCTTCACAGCATTTTTTCTGTCAGGTTGCAACCCATCAGTCTGAATAAGAAATGAAGACAAAGACATGGCTTTAATTTGAGTTTTTACAGTATCAAACCATTAGGGCTCCCGAGTGGTGTTAAAGGCACCTTATCTCAGTGCAAGAGGCGTCACTACAGTCCCTGGTTCAAATCCAGACTGAATCACATCTGGCTGTGATTGGGAGTCCCATAGGGTGGTACACAATTGGTCTGGGTTTGCTGGGGTAGGCCATCATTGTAAATAAAATTAGCTACACAAGCTTCTGATTACAAATAATATGCCATTACAGTCATATAGAGTCTACATAGGTGTGTCACAAACTACAGTAATATAGAGTCTACATAGGTGTGTCACAAACTACAGTAATATAGAGTCTACATAGGTGTGTCACAAACTACAGTAATATAGAGTCTACATAAGGTGTGTCACAAACTACAGTAATATAGAGTCTACATAGGTGTATCACAAACTACAGTAATATAGAGTCTACATAGGTGTGTCACAAACTACAGTAATATAGATTCTACATAGGTGTGTCACAAACTACAGTAATAGAGTCTACATAGGTGTGTCACAAACTACAGTAATATAGAGTCTATATAGGTGTGTCACAAACTACAGTAATATAGAGTCTACATAGGTGTGTCACAAACTAAAGTAATATAGAGTCTACATAGGTGTGTCACAAACTACAGTAATATAGAGTCTACATAGGTGTGTCACAAACTACAGTAATTGTATCTCTGTTTTGATCTCCAAGAAAATGATGACAAAAATAATGCTGAAGACTTAAAACTGACAGGTGGAAAGAAATCAACCATGGAGTAATGAAACTGTTAAAAACTTTACTTCAACAGATTATTCAAATCAAATCAAAATCAAATTTTATTGGTCACATACACATGGTTAGTAGATGTTAATGCGAGTGTAGCGAAATGCTTGTGCTTCTAGTTCCGACCATGCAGTAATATCTAACAAGTAATCTAACCTAACAATTTCACAACAACTACCTTTTACACACAAGTGTAAAGGAATGAATAAGAATAAATATATGGATGAGCGATGGCCGAACAGCATAGGCAAGATGCAGTAGATGGTATAGAGTACAGTATATACATATGAGATGAGTAATGTAGGGTATGTAAACATATAAATTGGCATTGTTTAAAGTGACAAGTGATACATTCGAAACTAGTATGGCGATATGAAATAAGACATAACAATGTGAGATTGCTTCTCTTACAGTACATAAATTATTTTTTAGAAATACATTTGAGGTTTCACAGTACTTACAGCACTACTCTGGAGGCTTTGACCACTGGCAGCAGCCTCAGCAGGCCCTCTGAACCAGAGTATTTTCTCAGGTCGAAAATATCCAGCATCTCTTCTGAGGTCAGCAACACAAAGACCAGAGCTGACCACTCTGCAGGTGAACGTTTGGCCTTAGAGAAAATTCCCGATCCCAGGTGCCTTTGGATCTCCTCCACTAGAGAATGGTCATTCAGCTCATTCAGACAGTGGAACAGGCTGATGCACTTCTCTGGAGAGGGATTCTCCTTGATGTATTCTACAGTTTCCTTATGGCTCTGTGAGCTGCTTCTTGTCTGTGTTGGTAGACCTCTTAACAGAGTCTGATTGGACTCCAGAGAGAGGCTGAGAAGGAAGCTGAGGAAGAGGTCCAGGTGTCCATTCTCACTCTTCAGAGCCTTATCTACTGCACTCTTATGGAGGATGGTTGCAGAGAATTCATTGGACGTCAGAGGGTCATTGGGTGTGGTTTCCTGTTCTGCCATCAGATTTACATTGTTGTTGTTGAACATGAGAAAGACATACAGACCAGTCAGAAACTCCTGGATGCTCAGAGGCACAAAGCAGTACACCTTTCTCTGGTACAGCCCACACTCCTCTCTGAAGATCTGTGCACACATTCTGAGGTACACTGACGCTTCTCCAACATCGATGCCCTACTCTCTCAGGTCTTCCTCTTAGAAGATCAGGTTGCCCTGTTCCAGCTGTTGAAAGGTTAGCTTCCCCAATTCCAGAATTATCTTTTGATTTAATGGTGGTTCCATCTCTTGTTCTATAGCATACTTCAGATTCATCTGTGTGGTCTGAAACATCAGGAAGTGTGTGCACATTTGAGTCAGCGCTTTGGGCATCTCCCACACTGCTTCAACTAAAATATTCTTCAGAACAGAGGATGAAATCCAACAGCACACTTGAATGTGGCACATGATGTAGAGGGTTCTTGATGACTTCATGTGTGTAAGGATTCTTCTGGCCTGGTTTGGATCAGTCATTCTCTTGATGAAGTACTCATCCTTCCGTGAGTCATTGAACCCTCGCACCTCTGTTACCTGGTCAACACACTCTGAAGGAATGCGATTGGCTGGTGCAGGTCGGGAGGTAATCCAGATGCGAGCATAGGGTAGCAGGTTTCCCTGGATGAGGTTTGTAAGACAGCCATCTACTGAGGTTGGCTTTGTAACATCACACCAGGTCTTGCTCTCAAAATCTAGAGGAAGACAGCATTCATCCAAACCATCAAGGACAAATACAACATTGTACTTCTTGAGGTCTGAGATTCCAGATTTGTGATCTCAATTAAAAAAGTGATGAAGTTCCATCTAACTCTTTTCCTCCATCAAATTCAGCTCCTGAAAAGGGAGTAAAAAATGAGCTGGACATCCTTGTTTGCCTTTTCTTCCACCCAGGCAAGAACAAACTTCTGCACAGACACTGTTTTTCCAATGCCAGTGATTCCCTTTGTTAGCATAGTTCGGATATCCTTGTCTTGTCCAGGTAAGGGTTTCAAGATGTCATTACATTCGATTGCCATCTTGTGTGTCTGGTCTCTTGCATGCTATCTCAATCTGTCTCACCTCATGTTCATTGTTGACCTTGCCACTTCCACCCTCTGTGTAGAGCTCGGTACAGATCTTATTGAGAAATGTTGGGTTCCTTCAAACAAATACTCAGACCGCTTCTTCAGATGAGATTTTAGGTTATGTTGGCACAAAGCAAGCTCTCCATAGGGACCTATCAATGCATAAGTATTTCATATTAAAATGTTAACATCATGTAGGAAGTGTGGCCTAATCTACTTATTAGCATATGAATAAGTTAAAGTGACTCGCTTATAAATATGTGAATCATGCTGTCATTCTTTTTTCATGGAGACAAACTTTGATAGTCAATTGGAAGTATTTCCATACCCTGGTTAGCAGTTGTGGAGAAGAATCTGGGGCAAATATATGCTTTGAAAACTGTGGGGAAGCAGCTTCAAGGGTTGAAACATTTCTAGACCATTCAAATAAACTGGAAATCTCTGATGACATCCAACAACTCTTTGCAAACTGCAGAATACACAGATGAAGCTTCCTACAACTCTTGATTTCTAATATGCTGGTATTTCTCAGTGAATGCGAGAGTGTAGGAATTCTCTCAACTCTGTGTCGATATAAAATCAATATTAAAATAGATAGCTCTTACTTTTTTCCAGTGTGTCTGCAAGTTCTTTCTGGTTCATACTCTTCAGGACATGAATTGTGATCTTCAGAGCCCCTTTGCTGGCATTGCTCTCCTGCTCCTAATCTTCAGCATCCATCACTTCCTCATCCTCCCACTGACCCTGGGTAATCTGGACACAGAATTATTCTATACTTCTTCAGATGAGACTTTAGATATGAGAGGGACTTGTCTTCAAACAACTGAGGAAGATAAAGATCAAATCAGAGGAGAGCATTTGAATTGTTGTTGAATTTCAATAAATAATATGTGACTATAAAACACACCTTGGCTATGGATGCCAGGTCTGTTTGATGACTGTTAGTCTCAGACTCTGATCCCTCCTGTTGGAATGTACAGACAAAACACAAGATTACAGACACTACAGGTAACTATATACACACCTCTTTATAGCACTCACATAGGTGAACACAATCATTTATATACTCACAACAGTACCCTTAGCTATGAACACCATTAAAAGGTACACTATGTTTTTGTTGTCATTTGAGTCTTTGTAATAAAACAACGTATAGCTTCAAACTATGTTAACAGCAATCATGTTGATCTCGTGGATCTGTCAGTCCTTCCATCCATAGCTCCATCTGCAAATTTGAGAGTGCTTACATTTCTGAAACAGCCAACAGCCCCAACACCTGGTTTGCTGTAAACATGAGTGAATGGGCAGTTGGTTTTAAAGATAACCGCATATAGAAACACCACAAAAGTTTCCTGTTTACACTCTGTATCCTATTATTCATTAGATTAGACTAAAGAGGGCATCTATACTTCTAAAGTTCCTTTCACAAAGTCATACAGTAAAGCTTGTCCAAAATACCTTAATACAACCTGAGCCACTCACTTCTGTTCAGTAGGAAAGACTCCCTCACTGACGTTTAATGGAATTATTATTGACTGGTCACTCTCCATGGACACACAGCTGGGAACAGGTGAGTCTGCTCTCTCCTGCTGGTCCCTATTCAAATAATTACAGCTTACTAAATACCAGAGTTTACATTCTGTATTTGAGTTTGAAAGAGATTTGCGTCAGTTCAAATCTGGCATCAGGACAAAATGTGCTTCATAGTCACCGAATATATTTTAAGTATTTTAATTAAACTCAAACGATAAATGGTAAATGCAATTTTCGTATATACGGGTTCGCTGTATCACCGCGCAGGATGAACAGAGAACTGTGGAATGTACTCACATAGTAGTTTTTATACTATGACAATTTTATTCTCAACGTGTCCAGTTGGCCTATCACAGTAGAGGCTGGGCTTGGTTTAGACTTTGCCCCCCTTTGCTGGCCCTTTGTCCAAGCCCCTTGGCGCGTTCCTTTGTCCACATCTGGCTGCTGGGTAGAGCACCTCCGTCCTGTGTCCCCCATGATTCTTTACTCAAACAATTCCTAATATGGTACTGAACTGTCTCTTCACCATCCTGGTTGGCCCAGAGTGATGCACCCCTCCCCTCTCCAGACTGTCCACAGCTTTTATGGCCTGTGGTAGTCAGTCCTTACACACCTACACACACCCCCCCCTCTGTATTGTGTGTGTGTGTAACAAACCAACATTCATTTTCAACCTATATGCTACCCGGCTATAGTGCATAAACATAAATCCTAACAATTTCCCCCATTTTACACCCTCATGGGGTGTAACCAACTTATATATCCATATACTGGGTTGCCGTTGAACCCAGGAACTTGAAACCTTCAACCAGGAGGATATTATTATTAATTTTTTTATTATTATTATTTATTTATTTTAATAAAATGTATAATTTTTATGCAAAACAGTATATAAAAAAAAAAACATCAGCGGGGTCTTTAGATTCCCCCGTTTGACACCCCCAAGGGTGTCATCACAACAACATGATTACATACAGAATATAAAAAACATCAGTGGGGTTTTTAGATTCCCCCTTTTGACACCCCCCAGGGTGTCATCACAACAACATGAGTACACACAGAATATATATTTAAAAAATTAAACCCTCTGGTCTCTCCCTCTATACATCTTGTACCAGGTGGGCTCCTTGCCACCCGGGAACTTCAAACATTCACAACAGGGAGGACAAACGTAATGACCTGGATAAAAAGTACCGGTATATTGTTTCTTTTTATTACTTTTCATTTGTTTATTTTTATTTGTATTACTCGACAACCTCCCCCACAGCAAACCAAGGGTCCTCCTCAGTCAGACACATCTTTCTCCTGTAGTTTGACTCAGCATCAGCATCTCCATCCGGAGTATCAAACAAAGGCATCATACCAGCAGCCTTCGCTACATCTGTAACAGATTTCTTTAGACAAGGTATGATGCAAGCAGCACAACACATTAACATAAGAAATACAACTACTAGGGTCAGAAATCCAGTAACCATCAATGCAGTGTACTTACCAAACCAACCACCCAGCCAGGGGAACCGTCCACTCTCCTCCACACCTGCAAAACCCTTTATCTCCACAGATAACCTTTCCAACCCGCTCAGAGCTTTTGAAATGCTCCCATCCGGACTGGTATTGTTAGGGATAAACGTGCAACATTGTTCTCCAAACATTTTACATACACCCCCCTGATTAGCCAGGATCATATCAAGGGCAAGCCTATTCTGCCTAGCTGTCCTGGAAGTCGCCTGTAGTTGTTCAGACATGCCTGTTAGTGCGGTTCGGGTGTAGTTAACAAAACGTTGCTGGTTATAATAGATATAGTTAATCCATGAGGTCTGCTTTGCATCAATTATGACTGAACCAATAAGTGGCAACAAATGCCATAAACCATCATTCCTGCTCAGTGCCTGGAACTCAGGTGGAACCCCTATGGGGACTCCCAGGAGGTTGGTATGGATGTTATCAGTACCTTCAGTCCAGGGTGCGTTACGCCTATGCCTCCCTTCACTCTGCTCCTGGGATCCCTCCTGAGTGGAACCTAGTAGCTGCTCAGCGGTAACATCAATGATAGTTAGAGGAACTATTATACTAGTCAGTGCACACGTGCCTTGCCAATCTCCTTTAAGGATAGGAGTTAAACGTCTGTTAGGACCACACATCCACCAAACATCGGCTACTCCTCTAGTTTGATTTAGGCCATCTACTGGCCAAGTGCCATTAATGGTCACATTACTGATACAATCCGCCTCTGGCAAGCGCCCATAGTCAATTCCTCGCCCTATACCGGTAATGCAACTGTAATTACCTCCATATGCCTTGACACCACATGGTGCCTCCTGAGGAGAGACTTCCGGGAATACCAGTGCCAGGGTCTTACAAAGGGAGGAATGGGGTTTGACATGGTAAAAACTCTCCATTACACACCTCCATCCTTCCCCACTACCTAATGCAAATGGATGTGTGGCTAGACTAGGCCTAGCATGACCGCAGATGACACAGTCCTGTTTTTTCAATGTTTTAGCAGTATACCTCATATAAGCCAACCACATGTTTTCTCGTCCCTCATATCCTGTTTCAGTACCTAACTGTTCACTATCCGTCATATCCCTAATGTTAATTACCTGTACCGGGTTAAAGGCCTGAGCGGGTGGTGCTGGAGTGGCGGAGGAGTGTGTCTGGTTCTGGCTCATCTGGGATTGCTGCGGTGGTTTTGGCACCACCTTAATAGAAAACACACCCATCGTATCGTCTCCAGCTCTGTCCTGCCCTAGGGTGTAGAGACCTGCATCAGAGAGCTTAATGGATTTGATGGTTAGTAGGATTTCATCACCTTTACAGAAATAGTCCCTTCCTGAGGAATTCCAAATCATTGAGAATCTCTCAGTTTTAGACGGATCCCCAATTTTATATGGGTAGCCTCTCCTCCATTCCCAAAACTGTCCCACATTAGTTATCATATAGTCCCAATAGGGACACCACCTCCCATTACACAGATAAGTTGGTCGTTTCCTAGCATAAGACGTCAATACATTGCAACCCCCTTGAAGGTGTATCGGACAGATATCCCCTATCCTCCTAGCCCCATTTCTCCATGTCCATATCTTACAGGGTTCTAAAGTTAGCACCTGTGATTCCCCTTCCTCTAAACTGATTATTATGCTCCCTGCCGAGTGGGTTACTAGCCCTGACAGTATGGAGATCAACAGGAAGCTTGAGCATCCCATATTCTATGGTTGTATTTTGGCTAGGTCTTCACCTACTTGATCTTCTTCACCTACTTCAGACCCTTCCTGGGGCTGAATCCCTGGCACAGTGAGTTCGGTGGTACCACGTGTCTTTATGCTCAGTGCTTACCCTCAGGGAATGACTCGCTACCTCTTTCACCTGGAACGGGCCTTTCCACCTGGGCTCTGTCCACTTCCTTGAATGCACCTTCACTCTCACGCAGTCTCCCACCAGGATGTCTCTGTTCTCCTCTGTGGTTTCAACTGCAGTAGTTCGGACCTCCACCACCTGTTTGGACAGTCTTTTGACAAGAGAGGTTAGAGCCTGCATATAGTCTGAGTATCTGATTTTAGCAATGTCTAGTCTCGGCAAACTCATGTTATCAGCAGGTGGACCTGGCATTCTTCTCCCTGTCAACAGTTCATCTGGTGTAAGGTGTGTGTCTGACCCTGGTGAATTTCTCATGGACATTAAAGCCAGAGGTAGCGCGTCTACCCATTTTAGCTTTGTTCCTGCCATTATTCGTTTCAGAGTCTGGTTGGCTCTCTCTACGAGGCCCTGAGATTGGGGCCGATATACCGACCCAAACTTATGGGTGATCCCCAATGCCCGCTCGACCTCCTTCAGGTGTTCGTTCTTGAAGTGGGATCCATTGTCGGATCGGATCATTCGAGGGACCCCAAATCTTGGAATGAGATCCCTCCTTAGCCACTTGATGACTGCCTTAGCATCCTCTCTTGCAGTTGGAATGGCTTCCACCCATCTGGTGAACCTATCCACCATCACTAACAGGTATCTTTTCCCTTCAACTCGGTTGTCTTGTCCCATGTCCGTGAAGTCAATGCATACGTCTTGAAAGGGTGCATCTGGTATGGGAAAACTCCCAATCACTGCTCCCAGTGCAACCTTGTTGTTGTAACCTTTGCAGATTTCACAACTTTCTGATACTTCTCTTGTCATGTCTTGCATGTGTGGATGCCACCACACAATTTCCAGGGCCTTTGCCACGCTCTTCCAACCCCCATGTGCTTTGTTGTGTTCTTCCCGTATCATTGACCTGAGCAGCTTAATGGGGGCCACCGTTTTCCCATTGTGTGATCTCCAGATTCCTTGGTGATCTCTTCTGGCTCCATGTCTTTTCCACACAGTTTGTTCATACACATCTGCTGCCTCCTGTAACTGTCTCACAGTATCTATGGTTAATTCATCTTGGGTTTCTTCAGTCCGTTGTATCATCTGTTGGGTAGTATAACCACCTGCCTCCTTCGCCACTTGATCTGCCATGTCATTTCCTTCCCTGATCTTTGTGTTTTCCTTGCTGTGTCCTTTACATTTCATGATGGCCACACTTGTCGGTAGTTGGATTGATTCAATTAATCTCTGTACCTCTTGTTTGTGCTTTATGGGTTCATTCGAGCTAGTCAAATAGCCCCTCCTCATCCATTGTGGGCCATCAATGTGTGCAATGCCGTGGCCATATGCAGAGTCTGTGTAGATGCTCACTCTTTTTCCTTTGCTCCGTTCCAATGCTCTCCTTAGTGCTATGAGTTCGGCTAACTGGGCTGAGGCCTCAGATGGGTCCAATTTCTTTGCTTCTACCACTTCGTATGTTCCTGTCATTCCTCCTTGCTTCACCACTGCATAGGATGCTATGTTACCTTCTCCTGGTGTCTGTGACCTGTAACAACAGCCGTCCGTAAACAGGGTCTCTGCTGTTCCTTCCATTCTGACCTTTACTTGCTTTGCTGCCCTGTCCTCACAAATGTGTGGTTCCCCGTTCCCCATTCCATCAGTCATGTTGGTCACCTCTGTCACATAGGTGATGTGTCTGGCTGTTATCATTTTTGTGATGTTTGATTTCCTTTTGCTCGATAGGGTGAACAGTTTAGAGCCAATAAAGGCGGTCACTCCATGATCTGTGTTGATTTCCAGAGGGTGTCTCATAACGATATGAGCAGTTTTTCCAATTGCCTTTGACAGGGCAGCAATGTGTCTTGCACAATCAGTTTGGCCACATTCAATGTTGTCCAATTGTGCACTGTAGTAATGTAACACTCTTCTCTCCCCCTTTTGTTTCGGATAAAGGATGGAATGAACATACCCATCCTGTTCAGAAACATCCAACCTAAACGGGATGGTGTAATCAGGCAGGGACAGAGCCTCAGCTTGGGCAAGGGTTTGTTTCAGTGCAATGAAAGCAGCTTCGGCTTCTGTGGTCCAAGTGAGCTTGGCTGTTAGGTTCCTGTTACCTGCCTCTCGGAGAATGGCCCTGAGTGGTTCAACTTTCAAGCAGTATTCTGGTACATGAGTTCTGCTATATCCAGTGAGTCCAAGAAATGACAAGAGATGTTGTACAGTTGTGGGCTTTGGGTGCTCCAGGATAGAAGTCCTCTGGGCTGATGACACAGCCTGACCTCTTCCAGAGAGTACTCTCCCCAGAAACTGAACGGTTCTTCTACAGCATTGAACTTTTTCTCGTTTCACTTTGTATCCCTTATCGGCCACATGTTTGAGAAGGAGCTCAGTTGCCTGTAGACAGGTCTCCGCAGTTGGTGCAGCCAACAACAGATCATCAACGTATTGGAGAAGGGTGACCCCTTCTGGCAAGGTGAGTTCTTCCAGGTGCTCTTTTAGGATAGAATTGAATATTCCGGGGGAGTCCCGATATCCCATTGGCATTCTGGAGTAAGTAAGACATTGGTTTTGATAGGTGAAAGCAAACAGAGGCTGTGAGTCTTCATGGAGTGGGATACAGAAGAAGGCATTGGCCAGATCAATAACAGAGAACCAGTCCTGGGTTGGAGAGATGTTCTGCAGTGCCAGGTAAGGATCGGGGACAGGTCTCACGTCTGGAATTGTAACATCATTTATGGGCCTGAAATCTTGAACCATCCTCCACTTACCCGTACTTCCTTTTTTAACCGGTAAAATGGGTGTATTCCAAGGTGACGTAGTGTGGAACAGCACACTACTATTCTGTAACCCAGCAATAGTAGGTTCAATTCCTCTCACCTTCTCTTCACTCAAAGGGTATTGAGGCCTGTAGACAGGAAGGTGGGCAGTAGTATCTGTCCTAACCTGGATTTTAATAGGCTCTACATCCACCAGACCCACATCTTCTGGACTGGTGGTCCACAGCTTTTCAGAAACCCTTGAGAGCATGTTATCAGTGTCTGGATGATCGGTCATTTCTCTCCCATGGAAACGAGCCCGTCGTACCACTTCAGGGATCGAGGTGTCCTCTACGTTGATTCTTATTCTCCATACCTGGGTTTCCCCCATATGGGCCGTGGACACTTTAGAGATATTAGTTTTAGTCCATGTCAGGGTCTCAGCCAGTTTGATTGCAGGACCCAGAGAACGAGCTTCATATCCAAACCCAACCATCAGCGTAACATGTGGGACCGAGTCTGAACCCATTGTAAACCAGTTGTCAAGGAGATCCACGTCACCATCCATCATTACACAGTTGGTGGCCACTCCTTCTTTAAGAACGTATAAGTGATTGCTGTGCACCGTAGGGCGTCTGTCAACCATGTCTTCAAACCATGCCTCATCGTATATTTCATCCTTGTCCATAGAGTAGTTCATTGTAACATGTGGGGGGTCATCCGGTGGGTAATAGGCATTCAGTGTTTGTATCCACGGTTTCCACAGTTGGAACGTACGACACACCCTTGGGGTGTCGGGATCACTATCCAACAGTTTTAACCAGTAGATGTAGGTTTCGTTATCCAAATCTTCTTGTGCGTCTCCTAGGTATAGCATCCTGGGTGGGTCTGAAAACTTTTCCGTCATTAGGATTGGCATGAGTTCACAAGGGGAGATGGTGGTGACATGGAAACCCCTTGTATTGCAATAAATGCTGCAGCCTAACTTAGAGAGCAGGTCTCTACCCATTAAGCCAATTGAACACTCAGGGTTGTATAAAAACTGGTGAGTGACATTCAGTCCTTCCCAACAGACATCCAGTGGTACTGTAAAAGGCTTTCTCATAATAGTTCCCGAGACCCCTGAGAAAGCTTGTATTTTGTTGGTAAGTGGGTGTTGTGCCTGAACGGATGACCAGGTACATCCTGTGTCAATTAACATGTGTTGTGGTTTTCCTCCAATTAAGCAATTAACTATCGGTTCTTCACTTGGTGGGAACGTGAAGATGGTGGCACTGGAGGGCATTTGGGTCTCTGGGCGGCTTCATTGGTATGGTTCGGAATGTTGCCCTAGCCAAGCCATGCTAGGGACAAGGTTTGGATTCGGGACTTCTAGACCGGACCCCACTCCTGGGTTGTGTTGCTGCTGGTGGTATTGCTGTGGCTGAGAACCCCCTTGTTGTCCATACCAGTTACCTCTGCTTCTTGGTGTCCACTGACCTCTAGGTGCTCCCCATTGGCCACGTCCCCGCTGAGGCCCATAGCCTCTACCCCTTGAAGGGCCAGTCATCATTGGCTTGCTTCTACAATGCCTAGCCCAGTGCTCCTGTCTACCACAGTTGTAACAGGAGGAGTCTGTTGTCCACTGATTCCAGGGCTCCGGACCTTCGGGCCCTGCATATGCACCTCTTTGTAGAGCCATCAGCCCCGCCATATTCTGCACCACAGCTGTAACTGTCTCAGTAGCTGCAGCGTCAGTTGTGAGTGGCTGGGGTGTGCTTACAAGAGGCATCTGTCGGGAGGTTTTTTCCTCCTGAAGTTGTTTTTTCAGAACTTTCTTCTGAAGTTGTTTAAGCTCCTCCTCTTCCTTCCTCCTGCCTTCACGATACCGTTCCACATGGTGTTGAGCAATTTCAGTGAATTCCATCACACTCTTTGCTGTTATCCCCACCACCTTCTCACATTCAGCGCGGACATGTTCTGGAAGAGTCTTCAGGCACTGATCCAGGAACATGTGTCTCGTGTTGGTTTTATCCGGCTCGTCATTCCAAGCCTGTCTCCATAGTGTCCTTGCCTTTTTCATATATAATGGTATGCTCTCGTTTTCTTCTAGAGTCAAAGTTCTCATAATCTGGGGCCTGGACTGTGTTGGGTATTTTCTCCTGATTGCTGCCCATACTTCATTTCGGTATGGGTCGAATCGGGTTTGAATAGGGTATTTACCATTCAGGCCTCCATCTGCCATCAAGTCTTTACATTCCTGGTCTCCCATGCACCTGTTAATGACAGCCACCATGTCGCCCATGGTGAGTTCATCAGAGGCGGTTAGACTCTCAAAGGTCTTCACCCACCTACATCCAGACTCTTCAGGTAAAGGTAGGGCCTCCACCAGTGTCAATAGATCTCTGTGGGCCCATGGTTTATAAATGGGATGTCCACCAGGTTGTTGGCGCAGGGGCATCATGTGTCCTTTCAGCCCCCCACCCGCTTTACTACGTGTGTTATGTGCAGGTCCAGTTAGTGAATCATAAAGATCACCCTCAAATTTTCCGTCCAAGTACCATACTCCATCACTTTGGCAGCTGGGCTCCTCCTGTTCCTCTGCTTCATTGCTGTTGTGGCCCAGCTGTATGCAATGTCCACCCTGTCTCGTTGCTTCATCTTGTTGCTTCCTCTTTTCTTCCCTTAGTCTTTGTTCCTCTTTCTTTTGTTCCTTGTCCATTTTATCCAGAGTGTGTTGCATCACTCTCAGTTCCTCCTGGTCTTGTCGTGCCTTTGACTGCACTTCATCCCATAGAATCTTCTGCTGCCTTTCTCTCTCGCGTGCTTGTGTCATGCTGTCTTCTGTCCACATCTGACCATGGCTTTGTATGCTGTCTTTATCCATTTCCATGCTACATGCACTGGTCACACTTCCTATTCTTTCATCACTCCCATGCATCCTACTTAGTTCTGCCATTCCTTCCTTTAGTGCACGGGCTGTTACCAGTAGGGCCTCTATCTCGTTTTTCCGGTCCTGCGATATTGGGACCCACTCCGTGTCTCGGCTACCTTCTGGCCTCTTATTATAATTAACTGTGGCACTCACATCCAAAACGGGTGCCATCATCTTCAGGCCCTCGTATGGTGGGGGTGCACTAGGTTTGGGCAGTTCGAGGATAGAGTCTCATTGATTTCTGATTTTGGGGTGTCTCTTCACTACACATTTTGCGCAGTTTTTCCAGCATAGCCAGACCGATCCTTTCTTTCAATTTAGCCTTTTCCATCTTCTCTTTGGTCTTGCCCTTACTCGGTTCCCCCCCTTCTTTCCATTCAGTGAGCGCCTTGAGTGTTTTGCGTTTTAATGCATCTAGTATTCTTCCGGGCTCTCCCTCGACCTGGAGACCCATGGGTGAAATAATAGACCCCTCCTCAATCCATTGTTTGTATAGTTTTTCGCAACGTTTTTTCCAGTCATTTCCCTCTTTTCCACCGTTCACTTCTAAGGTAGACTTCAAAGTCTTTAGCACTTTTTCCACCTCTGATGACATTCTATGTTGTAAACTTAAATGTGTATGTGTTTGTAAATTATTTTAATTGATCCACCTATCGTTATGAATTATTCTAAACGCTCCACTTGACGTTATGAATTATTTAAACGCTCCACTTGACGTTATGAATTATTTTAACCGCTCCACTTGACGTTATGAATTATTTTAACCTATCAAACTAAATCTACCTATTTAATACCATCATCTATGCAATGTGGATCCCCTAGGAATATCCAGTCTCCTTCTGTAATATTCAACGTACTGTCATTCGCTAGGCAAATTGTCCCATATGAACTGTGTCCCTGACAATTCCTTTTAAAACATTCAATCTTGGTATTAGTACGCCAACTAAATACCCAATGCACCACAATTACACGGCAAACTTATTTTTCTTATTAGACACAACCTTCGCCGTTATATCCACGTTCACCTCACACCTCACATACCAATAGATTCGCCGACCTATTCTCACACAAACTGGTAGTTCTGTTCTACCCAGTGCATTGCATTCGTTATCATATGGTAATTTAACCTCATTAGTCCCCGACTATTCTCATTTTCACTCCACACTCAATCTTCTCATTCACTCAGTACATTTTGTTTACACATTGCATTTTTGAATGGTTTTGATCAAATAAAATTGCATTTACCACTCTCGGTATGAAATTGTTTATATACTAAATAGAGTGTTAAATTTGGTAACTTACATCAGACTTGTATCTCACAAATAAATTTGGATAATGCCAATATGCAGAATTTTAGTATGTCATACAATAGGTATCTGCTCACCTGTTTTTTATTAGACCGGTCTTTCTTTGTGAGAAACGTCGTCCGACGACAGTCAATGCCAATTGGCTGGTATGCTGTCCAGCGATCTCCTTTGCCAGATAACGTCGGGGATCACCATGAAAGAGATTTGCGTCAGTTCAAATCTGGCATCAGGAGAAAATGTGATTCATAGTCACCGAATATATTTTAAGTATTTTAATTAAACTCAAACGATAAATGGTAAATGCAATTTTCGTATATACGGGTTCGCTGTATCACCGCACAGGATGAACAGAGAACTGTGGAATGTACTCACATAGTAGTTTTTATACTATGACAATTTTATTCTCAACGTGTCCAGTTGGCCTATCACAGTAGAGGCTGGGCTTGGTTTAGACTTTGCCCCCCTTTGCTGGCCCTTTGTCCAAGCCCCTTGGCACGTTCCTTTGTCCACATCTGGCTGCTGGGTAGAGCACCTCCGTCCTGTGTCCCCCATGATTCTTTACTCAAACAATTCCTAATATGGTACTGAACTGTCTCTTCACCATCCTGGTTGGCCCAGAGTGATGCACCCCTCCCCTCTCCAGACTGTCCACAGCTTTTATGGCCTGTGGTGGTCAGTCCTTACACACCTACACACACACCCCCCTCTGTATTGTGTGTGTGTGTAACAAACCAACATTCATTTTCAACCTATATGCTACCCGGCTATAGTGCATAAACATAAATCCTAACAAGTTCCATGCTTTTTTGCAATGACAACTATCATTCTCCATGTTATAAGGTGAACATACGGCATACACTTTTCACCTTTATATTGTGCCATACCTCACTTATCATTGCCATTCCATACTGAGATTAAACAAGGGAAATGTGACATTAAAAGGTCCAGTGTGATATTTACAGCAATTCTTGATCATTTAACTTAATTAAATATATTCACTGATTCTAGAAGAACATCATTTTTTAACACCTCATGAGTTTAGTTCAACTGTTAAGACTGTGTTGTTACAGCATTCAACAATGCATTTAATGTATAAAAAAAAGAATGGAAACCGAAACTGAAAACTGTGACTACTTTGTAATCATTAAACCAAAACCGAACCAACCTCAAAAAGAACTAATCGCTAAACAACCAGTAGAGGCCTACATGAGAAAAAAACAATGAGTTAATAATTCTGGCACGGCGGCCAGGGCAATACTAAGTAATAATAATAAATAAGCTTACCATTTAGAAGAGATGCCATCGAGTCAATCGCATCCAAACTCCCTCACAAAGGAAGCTCAATCACCTCAAGAAACTCCACAGTGTCCTCAATCTTCCTAGCTGCTCTGTATTCACAAGAGTGGACATTTCTGGTCTTCCATAAAATCATGCTTTTCAAATGCTCTTTACAAGAGGCATGCTTCCCCAGTCCTTTAGTGATGCCACTGGCATGTTTCCATATTGAATAGCCAGTTTGAGTGAAAGCTCTGTCCGAATTAGCATTCAAACCACTCTCTGTGATTGAACCAGGCGCTAACTACAAAAGGCCTGCTTTTCCCCACTGAACATGCGGCTCGGGTAAGTGTCAAGACAAACAGGTGCTTGTTGTGGTGGTACCCTCGTGCTGCAGGTGCTAGGCCCAGGCTCTTTTTGATCAGCAGGTGGTGTGGGGGATTTGCGGGTATTGCTGCTCGGCTCCTCGTGGTCTGGCTAGCGGAATGCTTGGTGAGCTCGGGATCGCTCTAGGTTTGGTAGTCCTCAGTTTTTATTCTCTTGGCTTTTTTCTTAGCATAGCCATTAACTAGCTGTAATTATTAAGCGCTACCAAAACTTAACAAAGGTTTCTCTAATGATTGCCTCGCCTGGTTCACCAACTACTTCTCTGATCGAGTTCAGTGTGTCAAATCGGAGGGTCTGTTGTCCGGGCCTCTGGCAGTCTCTATGGGGGTGCCACAGGGTACAATTCTTGGACCGACTCTCTTCTCTGTATACATCAATGATGTCGCTCTTGCTGCTGGTGATTCTCTGATCCACCTCTACGCAGACGACACTATTCTGTATACTTCTGGCCCTTCTTTTGACACTGTGTTAACAACCCTCCAGGCGAGCTTCAATGCCATACAACTCTCCTTCCGTGGCCTCCAATTGCTCTTAAATACAAGTAAAACTAAATGCATGCTCTTCAACCGATCGCTGCCTGCACCTGCCCGCCTGTCCAACATCACTACTCTGGACGGCTCTGACTTAGAATATGTGGACAACTACAAATACCTAGGTGTCTGGTTAGACTGTAAACTCTCCTTCCAGACTCACATCAAACATCTCCAATCCAAAGTCAAATCTAGAATTGGCTTCCTATTCCGCAACAAAGCATCCTTTACTCATGCTGCCAAACATACCCTTGTAAAACTGACCATCCTACCAATCCTCGACTTCGGTGATGTCATTTACAAAATAGCCTCCAAAACCCTACTCAATAAATTGGATGCAGTCTATCACAGTGCCATCCGTTTTGTCACCAAAGCCCCATATACTACCCACCACTGCGACCTGTACACTCTCGTTGGCTGGCCCTCGCTTCATACTCGTCGCCAAACCCACTGGTTCCAGGTCATCTACAAGACCCTGCTAGGTAAAGTCCCCCCTTATCTCAGCTCGCTGGTCACCATAGCAGCACCTACCTGTAGCACGCGCTCCAGCAGGTATATCTCTCTAGTCACCCCCAAAACCAATTCTTCCTTTGGACGCCTCTCCTTCCAGTTCTCTGCTGCCAATGACTGGAACGAACTACAAAAATCTCTGAAACTGGAAACACTTATCTCCCTCACTAGCTTTAAGCACCAGCTGTCAGAGCAGCTCATAGATTACTGCACCTGTACATAGCCCATCTATAATTTAGCCCAAACAACTACCTCTTTACCTACTGTATTTATTTATTTATTTATTTTGCTCCTTTGCACCCCATTATTTCTGTCTCTACTTTGCGCTTTCTTCCACTGCAAACCATTCCAGTGGTTTTAGTTTTTATTTTACTTGCTGTGTTGTATTCACTTCGCCTCCATGGCCTTTTTATATTTTTATTTATACATATATTTGTTTGCCTTCACCTCCCTTATCTCACCTCACTTGCTCACATTGTATATAGACTTATTTTTTTCACTGTATTATTGACTATATGTTTGTTTTACTCCATGTGTAACTATGTGTTGTTGTATGTGTCGAACTGCTTTGCTTTATCTTGGCCAGGTCGCAATTGTAAATGAGAACGTGTTCTCAATTTGCCTACCTGGTTAAATAAAGGTTAAATAAATAAATAAATAAAACAAAGCTAGCATAGAATCTGTAGCTAGCTGTCTGTAAAAGTGACTGTTTTCCCTCTGTGAGAAAAAAAACCCGGTCAAAAACAAGGTAATGAAGGCGGTACCAGTGCCAAGTCATAATATATTGTTTGATTTTAACTACTAAATATTACGTTCTTCCGCCCCCTCCTCAGATTGTGAGATTGGGCACTACTGGGAGGCCTGGAAGCACAAAATTGGCATGGTAATTAATAATAATTTGGGGTCGCTTATATTTATCTTGTTACACACAAGTGTTTATTGAAAATGTGTTTTTTGCAAATCCCAACACCCCCTGAGACACCCGCAGGGAGTGGGGTCACGGCCAGTGTCGCCATTGTACAGCACCCCTGGAGCAATTAGAGTTAAGTAAAGTTACCTTGCTCAAGGGCACAGCAACAGATTTATATATTTATTTTTATGGGGAAACAAAACTTGGGGGACACAAATTCTATCTGGAGGGTTTTTGTCCACAAAGCATAACCCTGCCTTCACCAACAAATACATGGTAAGATTACTTAAAAAGGACACCACAAAGCAGTTATTAACAGAATATGCCCCTAACGTCAACAATAAAAATGTAAAAAAGATTTTAGAAAAGGATGAACTCAAAATTGATCATTTGATAATTCTAGCTAGTAAATAGTTCCTGAAATACTCAACATAATCAAGAAAGGTAGTGGACACTAGGGCCAGGTCCCCAGCAAGCAAAATTTGGCATGTGACTTCTATCCAAATTACAACTTTTTAAATTTATTTTTTGGTTTAGAACATGCCACATAACTATACTATATAACTACCAACTGAAGACATCATGAAAATAAGTACTATTTTATACATCCTTTTCTGGTTACTAAAAAGACGTGAACAAAACCTGACCATGACGTCAGAAAAATATATCATAATGACGTCATTGCAACCAGTTTGCCCGCTGGGTCAGTACCAACAGACAGTCAGTGGGTTAGTGTTGCGGCCCTCCATGTACGGCCCGGGGCAGAGGCATAAGGAACACGGGGAGATGAAGCTGCACCATGAGGAGTGGAGGAGAACCATGCTGTCTGCATCATAGAAGGACACCCTCTCCCTGTCACAGTCTAGGTACAGCCCCACCCTACGAGGCCCGGCCTGGGCCTCAGCCTGAGTACCTGGGTTACCACCAGCAGCCATCAGGGGCGTCTCCACACCATCATGGCTGAACACCAGGCCCTTCTCAGGCTTCAGGTGCAACATTATCTCCCTCTCTGGAGACAGGACAGACTCTTTGCCGGAATCTTCCTTCACCTTCAGCCCCACCCCCCAGTCCAGCTTCCCCCCCACCTCCACTTCCCAGTAGTGCTGCCCTGTTTGGACGGTTTCTGTGGAGACGACGGTGGTGGTGGCGGCGTAGTCACGGTAGTACTTGAAGCCGAAGCCGCCCTGGTCTGCGTGCCTGACACTGGCCCCACCCTCTGATACCTTTAAATAGGAATTATCACTGCTGCTAAGGGTGAGGCGCACAGGAACTGAGGGGAAGAGTTCAACAGACAGAGAGAGAGATGGAGTTAGAGACACACACTTCCCCCTGTTCTCTTCCTCACCTGGTTTCCCCAGTCAGTCCTCACTCTCACCTGGTTTCCTCAGTCAGTCCTCATTCTCACCTGGTTTCCTCAGTCAGTCCTCATTCTCACCTGGTTTCCCCAGTCAGTCTTCATTCTCACCTGGTTTCCTCAGTCAGTACTCATTCTCACCTGGTTTGACGACCTTTAGCATCTCCTTCCACATGCAGAAGGGCAGGTGAGTCTCGTAGAGGCCGAGATTGAGAGAGTCAGGGGTCACAGACAGACTTCTAACCCTTGACCTGTAACTGAGACAGACAGGGTTGAAACCACCAAAAAAGTTCACAATTTTGGAGTTAGACTGTCTGGAACAAACATTTCCTATCAAAGCAATACTTCATCATAGGGACACTGGTGGCCATATTGGTCTAAAAGACACAACACATCTCTCAGAAGGCAATACAGGACCTATACATACAGTACCAGTCAAAGGTATGGACACACCTACTCATTCCAGTGTTTTTCTTTATTTTTACTATTTTCTACATTATAGAATAATAGTGTAGACATGAACACGAGGAAATAACACATATGGAATCATGTAGTCACCAAAAAAGTGTTAAACAAAACAGATCCAAATATATTTTATATTTGAGATTCTTCAAAGTAGCCACCCTTTGCCTTGATGACAGCTTTGCACACTCTTGGCATTCTCTCAACCAGCTTCATGAGGTAGTCACCTGGAATGCATTTCAATTAGCAGGTGTGCCTTGTTAAAAGTTAATCTGTGGAATTTCTTTCCTTCTTAATGTGTTTGTGCCAATCAGTTGTGTTGTGACAAGGAAGGGGTGGTATACATAACATAGCCGTATTTGGTAAAAGACCAAGTCCATATTATGGCAAAAACAGCTCAAAAAAGCAAAGAGAAATGACAGTCCATTATTACTTAAAGACATGAAGGTCAGTCAATGAGGAAACTTTCAGGAACTTGCAAAGTTTCTTCAAGTGCCATCGCAAAAACCATCAAGTGCTATGATGAAACTAGTTGTCATGAGGACCGCCACAGGAAAGGAAGACCCCGAGTTATCTCTGCTGCAGAGGATAAGTTCATTAGAGTTAACTGCACCTAAAACTGCAGCCCAAATAAATGCTTCACAGAGTTCAAGTAACAGAAACAACTCAACATCAACTGTTCAGAGGAGACTGCGTGAATCAGGACTTCATGATCGATTTGCTGCAAAGAAACCACTACTAAAGGACACCAATAAGAAGAAGAGACTTGCTTGGGCCAAGAAACATGAGCAATGGACATGAGACCGGTGGAAATCTGTCCTTTGGTCTGATGAGACCAAATTTGAGATTTTAGGTTCCAACCCCTGTGTCTTTGTTGTGAAATTCAGAGTCGGTGAACAGATGATCTCCGCATGTGTGGTTCCCACCGTGAAGCATGGAGGTGTGATGGTGTGGGGGTGCTTTGCTGGTGACACTGTCAGTGATTTATTTAGAATTCAAGGCAAACCTAACCAGCATGGCTACCACAGCATTCTGCAGTAATACGCCATCCCATCTGGTTTGCACTTAGTGGGACTATCATTTGTTTTTCAACAGGACAATGACCCAGAATATACCTCCAGGCTGTGTAAGGGCTATTTGACCGGGAAGGTGAGTGATGGTGCTGCATCAGATGACCTGGCCTACACAATCACTCGACCACAACCCAATTGAGATGGTTTGGGATGAGTTGGACTGCAGAGGGAAGGAAAAGCAGCCAACAAGGGCTCAGCATATGTGGGATCTCCTTGGAAAAGCATTCCTCATGAAGCTGGTTGAGAGAAAGCCAAGAGTGTGAAAAGCTGTCATCAAGGCAAAGGGTGGCTACTTTGAAGAATCTAAAATATATTTTGATTTGTTTAAAAACTTCTTAGGAATAGGAGTCCCGCTAGCGGGACAACTTCCGATGGAGCTGGAGGGACCGCAATTCAAATAAATAATCATAAATATTATGGATTTTAAACATTTATGTACATATAAGTGTCTTATATCTACTGAAAGCTTGAATTCTTGTTAATCTAACTGCACTGTCCGATTTACAGTAGCTATTACAGCGAAAACGTGCCATGCGATTGTTTGAGGACGGCGCCCCACATCAAAATATTTTTCCACCGGCACAGGTTTCATACGTTCACAAATAACGATTAAATATTCACTTACTTTTTGAAAATCTTCCTCTGATTTGTCATCCAATGGGTCCCAGCTATATCATGTAGTGTCGTTTTGTTAGATAAAGTCCTTCTATATCCCAAAAAGTCAGTTTAGTTGGCGCCATCGATTTGAGTAATCCACTCGTTCAACTTGCAGAGAAAGGAATCCGAAAATCTACCCCTAAACTTTGTTTCAACAAGTCAAAATACATTTGTATTTACTCCTCAGATACCCTAAAATGTCATCAAACTATAATATTTATTTCAGAAAGAAGTATGTTTAATAGGAAACCGATTTTAGCAGGTGTGTAATGTCTTCATGCCGCGCGCAAACACGAATTTCCAAGACTGTGTCCCTCTACTAAAACTGATATTTCTTATTCGTTTTTGAAGGTACAAGCCTGAAACCTTGAACATAGACTGCTGATACCCTGTGGAAGCCATAGGAATTGCATTCAGGGAGCTAATTTTCAATATGAGCTTTCTCCTGCAATTCTAAGAGAATGGTCTCTCTCAAAAACAAATTCTGGTTGTTTTTTCTTTGGACTTTCTCCTACCATATCTATTGTGTTATATTCTCCTACATTATTTTTACGTTTCCATAAACTTCAATGTGTTTTCTTTCCAATGGTACTAATTCTATGCCTATTCTGGCTTAAGGGCCTGAGCTACAGGCAGTTTACTTTGGGCACGTCATTCAGACAGGAAGTGGAGAAAAAAGTGGCCTAGCCCTAATTAACACTTTTTGGGTTACTACATGATTCCATATGTTATTTCATAGTTTTGATGTCTTCACTATTATTCTACAATGTGGAAAATAGTAAAAATAAAGAAAAACCCTTGAATGAGTAGGTGTGTCCAAACTTTTGACTGGTACAGTATATTTGCTCATGTCATTGTATTCACGTGTGTATATTTAATGTTTTTGCACTTAGGTTTGGATGTGTCCTTCATCTTCATCCCCTCAATAACAGGAAGGCCTCTTTCACTCCACCACTGTGAACACACATACACACACACACGCATCAAATCACTAATTATGAAAGGCAGACCACAAGACAACCAGTAACTAGACTCTGTGAGACTCCTCTCACCTCTAGAAAGTGGTCAGACTTAGGTATCTCCAGAGCAGACTGCAGAGTCACTTCCATCTCCCTCCCAATCATCAGCCTGTTCTCTATCACACAATCATTCTTCAGCATGGCCGCCACAGTTTTCTTCTCTTCCCTCTCCTGCTCCTCCTTCAACTCCTCCTCCCTCCTCCTCAGGAACTGGTGCAGCTCCTCGAAACAGGAGGAGATGTGAGCCGACAGGCTTTTAGACTTCTCCTGTGATGGGATGGAAATGTTTGACTGTATGACACACCACTTTCTTCAAGCTTTACTAAAGTCACATTCACAGATTAGTAAATTATTCAATACAATAACACATACAATACAACTTTATTTTCCATTAGTTACAGCCAACAGAAATGTGTCTTCTGCTCTGTTCTCAACCCCCCCCCCCCCCAAGACAGCACGCATCACACATACAGTTGAGACGAGCACAGGGTCAAGCTGCAGTGCAACGCCACTGGATGGAGAGTATGTTGTGGCGTTAAGGGCCTTACCCAAAGGCACAACGGTAAGGGAATGTCTTGAGTATGTGAACCCAGCAGCCCTCCAGTTGCCAGATCAATTCAGTTCGTTTTGGGCAAGATTAAATCTATCAGCGTGGTTGGGTTGATAATTTACATGTTCTATGCAGTGTTGCATGTTTTCTGTACTATGTGTAGGTGTGAGTGAGAGAGAAAGAGATGCCCTCACCTTGGTCTTGATGATCTCAGAGGCCTGCTGTTGGTGCAGTCCTTCCATTTCACGGTTCTCTTTCACCAGGAACCCCAGAGCTCCCCTCAGAACGTTCTAACAACACAGAGACCAGGATTCAATCAAATGCCCCCCTACCAAGCAAGCAATTTTTAAAAATAAAACATGTCATGTAATCTACTCATTTTGCAATGGGGCGGAGATACATTTTTGCCGTTTTAAAGCTAATTTCCTGCAATTCTACATATTTTACAGTGACTAATGCCATATTAATGATATCCGAGTGAGAGTGACTAACAATATCAATGGAGGCACCCTGGAGGTCAGGACCTCTGGGCACGTACCTTGCATGCCTGGTCGGTATTCTGCCGACTAACTGACCCTCATTAACCGGTCAACAAACGGTAAGAAAATGTCCAACCAGTAAAATGACGTGACCAACAGAAAATACTATCAGAGATATGTATATAATGACGAGATGCTTATGTTTCCGCCCTAACAATGGGAGTCGTCCCAAGGCGGGAAGGCAGGCGACAAGATTAGTCCCAAAATAAGCCCATAGAAACACATTGGACTTATTTTGGACAGATTTTGGCGAGAGTGAACCTCTCGCTTCGCCTCTTCCTCTCTGATACTGTGCATGTGTAACAGTTTAGCTTCTGTCCCTCTCCTAGCCGGGCTTGAACCAGGGACCCTCCGCACACATCGACAACAGCCACCCTCGAAGCATCGTTACCCATCGCGCCACAAAAGCCGCGGCCCTTGCAGAGCAAGGGGAACAACTCCTTCAAGGTCTCAGAGCAAGTGACGTCGCCGATTGAAACGCTATTAGCGCATACCCCGCGAACTAGCTAGCCATTTCATATCGGTTACACATGCATACAAGGGTCGGACATTTTTCATTAAGAGCTTAATGGAAACATGCAACAATAGCGAGCCTATCATCTTACAGTAAAAAGGCTATAGCCCGGCCTCCCGAGTGGCGCAGTGGTCTAACATGCTGACCAGACATACTGTACATGTTATTCAATCATTGCACCCACACTGCTCGCACGCATCAGCGAGTGTCTGCGTGGCCAGGAGCTAAAATAGAACTTGGTTCTATTTGTGACGTTCAACACGCTGCAAGTCCTGCCTCTCCCATCTTCTCATTGGTTTTTAGGAGAATATACCCACATGGGTGATTGAAAGATGAACTGAAGTCCACACTCCAGTCGGTTGTTGTAATGTACCTTACAGTTGGTTGCCAACCGCCATATCAAGACCAAATAAGAAGAAGAAGTCTGATAAAAATAATTTGGTTTACCGTTTTATCTGTGGATTAATTGTCGGAGTAGAGGACCTTGTGCATTTCAGGTAAAATGTTTGATATTTCAACCTGCCTGTCCTGATAGCGTCTGGTGTGGAGGGACAAAATCCAAATGTGAGATGGCGCACGCAGACACGCACACGTGCGTGCGGTCTGGTCAGAATGTTAAGGGAGGGTTTGGCCAGCAGGGATGTCCTTGTCCCACCGTGCACTAGCGACTCCTGTGGCGGGCCGGGCGCAATGCACACTGACACGGTTGCCAGTGTTTCCTCTGACACATTGGTGCGGCTGGCTTCTGGGTTAAGCAGGCATTGTGTCAAGAAGCGGCTTAGCTGGTTTGTGTTTTGGAGGACGCACTGCTCTCGATCTTCGCCTCCCCTGAGTCTGTATGGGAGTTGCAGCAATGGGACAAGACTGTAACTACCAATTGGGGAGAAGAAGGGATAAAAAAAAGGTTTAAAACAATTTTACTGGCTCAAGCTCACATTGCAAAGTGGTGGGTGATACGCTGATAGTCAACGGTAGGCCTAGGCATCCAAATGGTGAATGGGAGGCGCGCTTTACGAGTTGAGATTGAGAAATAGAAATAGCTACTTTTTAATCGTCGCCACATGTTTTTAACACACGATTACATATAGAATTGTTATTTTTTAGGCTTACAAAAGCAGGTTTCACTCCAGTAGCCTACAGGCTTTTTGAGGAGCTACTCTCATGCTGTCTGACAGGTGGTAGGCTATTCCGCTCCTCAAACTAGGCTCTCTATATGTGTGATAAATAAAATGCATGACGACTAACGAAAATACAAATGAGACAATTTAATTCCACAAAATTATGCAAATGAACCTATAGACCGATAAGCTTGACTGGTCAAATGTATTTTCGGCGGCTTTAACGGTTAACCGTTAACATCCCTAGTTGGGGGTACCCCTAGAGGCCGCGGGCCCTAAGTGACTGCTTATGTCGCTTATGCCTTTTTATTTATCACACATACAGAGAGCCTTGTTTGAGGAGCAGAATAGTCTACAATGCACCACCTTTGACATCTAAAGATAATTTTCCGCTTGAGGCGACATCGGCAGCGTTTATTGTGAATGTGATCTCTGTGAACATCTGGGAAATTGACTTTAAAAGGTGCATTGTCGGTATACAATGCCCTTGTCTACAACGCACATCTGATTGAATGCTGGCCAGAGAGCCAACAGAGCTCTCGAACAGATACATACCACAACACTCCTTGTGACTGAGAGAATGCATGGCATGTAGCCTACTTTGGCATGGGTTTAACAGCGTTTACAGATTTAAAGATTATATTTATGACAGAGAGAGAGAAAGAGGGCAAGATTGAAAGAGAGAGATTAAGAAAGAGATTAAGAGAGAAATTAAGAGGGAGAATAAGATTTTGCAAGTTTTATCAAGTTACTTACTGTTGTATAGAACATTAAAACACAGATTGAGGAAATTAAACATATATAGACTTGGAAACCTACAGGCAAGCAAAGTTATATAATATACATCTCTTACCATTTAAGACGTTCACACGGCAGTATAAGTACAATTATGAGGTTTAAAAAGAACTGTGCTGCCACAGACCTACACACCTTACTGATCTTTGCTGCCTCTTTCACAGGTGTGAACGTGTGTCCCCGGTGCTTTTCTCCATCTCTACAGATCACACACACCAACCTCTGGTCTGTCTCACAGAACAACTTGAACTTCTCGTCATGCTCTGGACACACCAGCTCTGAGGCTACAGTGCGTCCCTGCGGTGCCTCTGGTCCCCTCGCTGCGAGGCCGCTCTCCTCCTCCTCTCGAGCCGCATCTGCCATATTGGTCAAGACACGGTGAGCCCGGAGATCCTTCTGGCTGAAAGGGCCGCGGCACTCTGGGCAGCGGCTCTGGCTCTTCACTGAGCTCTGCAACAGGTGAGCGCTGATGCAGGGGCGGCAGAAGGTGTGGTCGCACGGTAGACTCACCGGGTCGGTGAAAACGCACAAACACACTGGGCACTGGAGCTGCTCGGACAGGACTGATGCCATATCTGTATTAAAGTTATGGTACACCTTTACTATTATTTAAATGTTTTTCTGTCTTTGAAAACCTCACTGTCTTGATCCTCGGTGCTCAACAGGTGAAGAAAGACTTAAGTTTCACTGTCAATTCCCTTTGTTCAGAGTTCATACGTCCACAACACATTCTCTCGCACCTGTAAAACTAGCTGGACTGGAAATGTTCATGTTGGGGCCACCTGTTCAGGCCTAACTAGTCTTATATAAGAGGAACTACAGAGAAACATGTTGCCACTGCCAGGTTATTGGTTCATTCCTAGGCTACCTATCAACTTTTTAAAGCAACACAATACCGTAGTGTTCCTCCAGGCTATCCTCCTGGACAAGCTTATCCCATTGAGGCCCAAGATAAAGCCAGTCAGCATACTACACCAATCCATCCACTTACTAAAAAGGCTAAAGTAGGGTAGATCAGCATTAGACAGACTTCTATAAGCAATCTTTAAAGTGAAAAGGAGTGATCTTGAACAGGTTTGACTCTCCCATGGTTTTAAACACCCCAAACATTGGAGGACATTGTATGAACTAATCTTTTACCTGTGTTCTGTTACATCACACTGTCTTTTGATATGAACTCAAAATGTTCCACCAAGGACACCTGTTAAATTCCCAACGTATTGGTTCAACAACACCAGTGCATTCAGAAATTACTCAACCCACTTTACTTTTTCCACATTTTGTTGTGTTACAAAGTGGGATAAAAATGGATTTAATTGTCATTTTTTGTCAATGATCTACACAAAATACTCTAATGTAAAAGTGGAAGAAAAATTCTAACATGTGTAAATAAGAATTGAACCCCCTGAGTCAATACATGTTAATCACCTTTGTCAGCCATTACAGCTGTGAGTGTTTCTGGGTAAATCTCTAAGAGCTTTCCAGACCTGGATTGTGCAACATTTGCCCATTATTCTTTTCAAAATTCTTCAAGCTCTGTCAAATTGGTTGTTGATCATTGCTAGACAACCATTTTCAGGTCTTGTCATACTGTAGATTTTCTAGCAGATTTAAGACAAAACTGTAACTTGGCCACTCAAGAACATTTACTGTCTTCTTGGTAAGCAACTCCAGTGTATATTTGTCCTTGTGTCTTAGGTTATTGTCCTGCTGAAAGGTGAATTAATCTCCCTTTGTCTGGTGGAAAGCAGACTGAACCAGATTTTCCTACAGGATTTTGCCTGTGCTTAGCTCTATTCTGTATCTTCTGTATGCTGAAAAACACCCCAGTCCTGATGCAGCCACCACTATGCTTGAAAATATGTAGGGTGGTACTTAATGTGTTGCATTGGATTTGCCCCAAACATAACACTTTGTATTCAGGACAAAAATGGAATTGCTTTGCCACATTTTTTGCAGTATTACTTTAGTGCCTTGTTGCAAACAGGATGCATGTTTAGGAATATTTGTATTCTGTACTGGCTTCCTTCTTTTCACTATCAATTAGGTTAGTATTGTGGAATAACTACAATGTTGATCAATCCTCAGTTTTCCCCTATCACAGCCATTAAACTCTGTAACTGTTTTAAAGTCACCATTGGCCTCATGGTGAAATCCCTAAGCGGTTTCTCTTCTCTCCAGCAACTAAGTTAGGAAGGATACCTGTATCTTTGTAGTGACTGGGTGTATTGATACACCATCCAAAGTGTAATTAATAACATCACCATGCTCAAAAGGATATTTAATGTCTGATTTTTTTTTACCCATCTACCAATAGGTGCTCTTCTTTGCGAGGCATTGGAAAACCTCCCTGGTCTTTGTGGTTGAATTTGTGTTTGAAAATCACTGCTTGACTGAGGGACCTTACAGATAATTGTATGTGTGGGGTACAGAGATGAGGTAGTCATTAAAAAATAATGTTAATCACTATTATTGTACACATAGTGAGTCCATGCAACTTAGTATGTGACTTGTTAAGTACATATTTACTCCTGAACTAATTTAGGTTTGCCATAACAAAGTGGTTGAATACATATTGACTCAAGACATTGCAGCTTTCCATTTTTAATAATTTTTTTAACATTTCAAAAAATATCATTCCACTTTGACATTATGGGGTATTGTGTGTAGGCAAGTGACGACAACACCTCAATTTAAAAATTGTTTTATTCAGGCTGGAACACAACAAAATGTGGAAAAAGTCAAGAGGTGTGAATACTTTCTGAAGGCACTGTATCCAGTAGACTCCATTAGTTCTGAAGAGACATTGTTTCAGAATGAGGGGTGTTGTAGCTCTGCTGGTGTTGCTGTACTGTCTGTCTCGGGCACATCAGTGTCAGACCTTCCAGAATCACCTTTATTCAAATACATTTGCATGTACAGGAATTTGACTGTGTGAAATGGTGCTGCCACAATAAACAGAATATACAGACAATAAACAGAATATACAGACAATAAACAGAATATACAGACAATAAACAGAATATACAGACAATAACCAGAATATACAGACAATAACCAGAATATACAGACAATAAACAGAATATACAGTGTGAAGAAAATGTTATTACGTGAAGAGACAGCCTTGAAAATGTTCATATTGTCTCGTGTCATAAATAATCCTTGGTTCCTGCCTTTGCTTGGTAAAGATATGAGGGGGGCGACATGACCCCCTCCTTAGGACCATCTGTCAGAATGCCCAGAATATGGCCTATAAATTAAGTTAGGAGACGGTGCCAGACACAAGCAGGAACCAACCCTATGAACCATGCCTATGTAACTTGTCTGTGTAAGCAGTATTTAAGAGATCAAATGGGACTGGCCCGGCGGAGCTGACTTCTGAGTGGTACTTTATGCATCTAAGTTTGACTGTGACCTCTCCAGCTTGCTGACAATAAATACTGATTCATTTAAGATTGACTTCAAGTGTCCCTGGTGTTGAATTTCCACGACAACTGACAAACAGAATATACAGACAAACAGAATATACAGACAATAAACAGAATATACAGACAACAAACAGAATATACAGACAAACAGAATATACAGTACTCCCTCCGCCAGTCTGGTTCCTCCCAAGGTTTCTTCCTACATGGAGAGTTTTTATTGCTGTAGCAAACATGTTCTTGCTCGTGATTCTTGCCCAGGTTGTTTCTAAACATTTGATGGCAATGCATTTTTTTAAAGCATTATACACTGTAAAACATTACACTGATGAATTGATTACCTTAATGTTTATTGATGGGGTTTTTCGACCCAAGCAGCTGCAGAACTGTCCACCATTGGGGCCAGAGGTAGAGCTAGTGAGGGAGAGGTGGAGGAGCTGAAGAGAGAGAATTCGGGTAGCAAACATACAGTATGTCTGACTATGAACAAGAGATTTGTTTCCATTGGTTGAAATAAGGGTCAACTGATGTTTGTTTTATTCCCCATGGGAACCAGGATGACAGCCAGAGAGAGAGGTGGAGCTAGAGAGAAAAGGCAGGTGTAGTGCTGAATAATATTTAACAATCTACATTTAATAAATCTGACCATCTGACTCCATTTAATTTGATAGTAAAACCAGGTCCCATCATTGTGAGTTTAGCGGACTAAGATCAATAAATGGTCATCACGAGTGGCAAATACTTATGGCAAATGTACGGAACATTAATAGATTCACTTACAAGGCATAATGTTTAAGTTACAAGGCAATACTGACATTAACAAAGCATAATTCTAGGCATGCTGTACCTAAGGTTAATTTACAAGACAAAGCATGAACTAATCAGATCCGCAAGGCCCCAGGCCTATTTGCTAACCTAAAAGAGAGAAGCATTTTCAAGCAACCTTTATCTATGGGCCGGATACAAGATAAGAGAAGAAGAAATTACTTTCATTCCATGCATACCAGATCTGACTTGTTTATATTCAAAATCAATTGTTGACCAATCCCCAGACAAAACCAAAGATTATAAAAATAAGATATCCAATGAGAACGGACCAGCCAACATCCTCTAGGAAGGGGGTTCCATCTATTTATGATGGCCTGAGGGGGGTGTGCCAAGTACAGTAGATAGCTGAATTCCTAAAGACAATAACACCTTCTTGCATACAGTGTTGAGAGTTCACCCTAAACAGTTACAGGTTACCACAGAGATCAAACATCCATATTGTTTTTTGTTGGGCCATTTGCAATGCGGCCAGAGGTGACAGAGCACACAAGTTGTGGCTGGGCCTACACAGATAAAACAAACAGATGTTCAGAAAAGTCTCATCTGTCACATTGTCTTGCAAAAAAAAGTACCTGCTGTTTCTTATAGCAATTGGAGCATAGAATACGTTTCTCAACAATGCTCAAAGATTAATGATAATGTTTCTCCCCGGTGTTGAGACCAAAGGTGTCTTTGCTAGTTTAAGTAACACTGCGGGACCATTCAATACTGGCACCACCCTGGTCCACACAAATGTCATCACCAACATCAGCCAAGCCTACAGCCCAGTTACAGGTACTGCTTACACCAATATACACTGAACAAAAATATAAACGCAACATGGAAAGGGTTGGTCCCATGTTTCATGAGCTGAAATAAAAGATCACCGAAATTTTCCATACGCACAAAAAGCTTATTTCTCTCAAATTTTGTGCACAAATTTGTTTACATTCCTGTTAGTGAGCATTTCTCCTTTGCCAAGATAATCTATCCACCTGACAGGTGTGGCATATCAAGAAGCTGATTCAACAGAATTATCATTACACAGGTGCACCTTGTGCTGGGGACAATAAAAGGCCACTCTAAAATATGCAGTTTTGTCACACAACACAATGCCACAGATGTCTCAAGTTTTGAGGGAGAGTGCAATTGGCATGCTGAGTGCAGGAATGTCCACCAGTGCTGTTACCAGATAATTTAATGTTCATTTCTCTACCATAAGCTGCCTCGAAAGTAGTTTTGGAGAATTTGACAGTATGTCCAACCAGCCTCACAACCGCAGACCACGTGTAACCACACCAGCCCAAGACCTCCACATCAAATCAAATCAAAGTTTATTTGTCGTGCGCCGAATTCAACAGGTGTAGACCTTACAGTGAAATGCTTACTAACCAATAGTGCGAAAAAAAGGTATGTGTGTGTGTAGGTAAGTAAAGAAATAAAACAACAGTAAAAAGACATTTGAAAATAAGAGTAGCAAGGCTATATACAGACACCAGTTAGTCAGGCTTATTGAGGTAGTATGTACATGTAGGTATGGTTAAAGTGACTATGCATATATGATGAACAGAGTGTAGCAGTATCGTAGAAAGAGGGGTTGGCGGGTGGTGGGACACAATGCAGATAGCCCGGTTAGCCAATGTGCGGGAGCACTGGTTGGTCGGGCCAATTGAGGTAGTATGTACATGAATGTATAGTTAAAGTGACTATGCATATAAGATAAACAGAGAGTAGCAGCAGTGTAAAAAAAGGGTTGGGGGGGGGCACACAATGCAAATAGTCCGGGTAACCATTTGGTTACCTGTTCAGGAATCTTATGGCTTGGGGGTAAAAACTGTTGAGAAGCCTTTTTGTCCTAGACTTGACACTCCAGTACCGCTTGCCATGCAGTAGTAGAGAGAACAGTCTATGACTGGGGTGGCTGGGATCTTTGACAATTTTTAGGGCCTTCCTCTGACACCGCCTGGTGTAGAGGTCCTGGATGGCAGGCAGCTTTGCCCCAGTGATGTACTGGGCCATACGCACTACCCTCTGAAGTGCCTTGCGGTCAGAGGCCGAGCAATTGCCATACCAGGCAGTGATGCAACCGGTCAGGATGCTCTCGATGTTGCAGCTGTAGAACCTTTTGAGGATCTCAGGACCCATGCCAAATCTTTTTAGTTTCCTGAGGGGGAATAGGCTTTGTCGTGCCCTCTTCACGACTGTCTTGGTGTGTTTGGACCATTCTAGTTTGTTGGTAATGTGGACACCAAGGAACTTGAAGCTCTCAACCTGCTCCACTACAGCCCCGTCGATGAGAATGGGGGCGTGCTCGGTGCTCCTTTTCCTGTAGTCCACAATCATCTCCTTTGTCTTGATCACGTTGAGGGAGAGGTTGTTATTCTGGCACCACCCGGCCAGGTCTCTGACCTCCCGATAGGCTGTCTCGTCATTGTCGGTGATCAGGCCTACCACTGTTGTGTCGTCTGCAAACTTAATGATGGTGTTGGAGTCGTGCCTGGCCATGCAGTCGTGGGTGGACAGGGAGTACAGGAGAGGACTGAGCACGCACCCCTGGGGAGCTCCACTGTTGAGGATCAGCGTGGCAGATGTGTTGTTACCTACCCTCACCACCTGGGGGGCGGCCCATCAGGAAGTCCAGGATCCAGTTGCGGGGGGAGGTGTTTAGTCCCAGGGTCCTTAGCTTAGTGATGAGCTTTGAGGGTACTATGGTGTTGAACGCTGAGCTGTAGTCAAAGAATAGCATCCTCACATAGGTGTTTCTTTTGTCCAGGTGGGAAAGGGCAGTGTGGAGTGCAATAGAGATTGCATCATCTGTGGATCTGTTTGGGCGGTATGCAAATTGGAGTGGGTCTAGGGTTTCTGGGATAATGGTGTTGATGTGAGCCATTACCAGCCTTTCAAAGCATTTCATGGCTACAGACGTGAGTGCTACGGGTCTGTAGTCATTTAGGCAGGTTGCCTTTGTGTTCTTGGGCACAGGGACTATGGTGGTCTGCTTGAAACATGTTGGTATTACAGACTCAATCAGGGACATGTTGAAAATGTCAGTGAAGACTCCAGCCAGTTGGTCAGCACATGCCCGGAGCACACATCCTGGTAATCCGTCTGGCCCCGCAGCCTTCTGTATGTTGACCTGTTTAAAGGTCTTACTCACGTCGGCTACGGAGAGCGTGATCACACAGTCGTCCGGAACAGCTGATGCTCTCATGCATGCCTCAGTGTTGCTTGCCTCGAAGCGAGCATAGAAGTGATTTAGCTCATCTGGTAGGCTCGTGTCACTGGGCAGCTCGAGGCTGTGCTTCCCTTTGTAGTCTGTAATAGTTTGCAAGTCCTGCCACATCCGACGAGCATCGGAGCCGGTGTAGTATGATTCAATCTTAGCCCTGTATTGACGCTTTGCCTGTTTGATGGTTCGTCGCAGGGCATAGTGGGATTTCTTGTAAGCTTCCGGGTTAGAGTCCCGCACCTTGAAAGCGGCAGCTTTAACTTTTAGCTCAGTGCGAATGTTGCCTGTAATCCATGGATTCTGGTTGGGGTATGTACGTACAGTCACTGTGGGGACGATGTCCCCACCCGCTTCTTCACCTGCAGGATGGTCTGAGATGAGCCACCTGGACAGCTGATGAAACTGTGGGTTTGCACAACCGAAGAATTTCTGCACAAACTGTCAGAAACCATCTCAGGGAAGCTCATCTGCATGCTCGTTGTCCTCACCAGGGTCTTGAACTGACTACAGTGGGAAAATACTCTCCTTCGATGGCTACTGGCATGCCGGAGAAGTGTGCTCTTCATGCATAAATCCCGGTTTCAACTGTATGGCGTTGTGTGGGCGAGCAGTTTGCTAATGTCAACGTTGTGAACAAAGAGACCCATGGTGGCGGTGGGGTGATGGTATGGGCAGGCATAAGCTATGGACAACAAACACAATTGCATTTTATCGATGTCAATTTGAATCCACAGCGATACCGTGATGAAATCCTGAGGCCCATTGTCGTGCCATTCATCTGCTGCCATCACCTCATGTTTCAGCATGATAATGCAGTCCCATATTGGAAGGATTTGTGCACAATTCCTGGCAGCTGAAAATGGCCCAGTTCTTCCATGGCCTGCATACTCACCAGAGATGTCACCCATTGAGCATGTTTGGGATGCTCTGGATCGACAGCGTGTTCCAGTTCCCACTAATATCGAGTAACTTCGCACAGCCATTGAAGAGGAGTGGGACAACATTCCACAACCAACAGCCTGACCAACTCTATGCAAAGGAGATGTGTCGCACTGCATGAGGCAAATGGTGGTCACACCAGATACTGACTGGTTTTCTGATCCATACCCCTCCCTTTTGTTTTTTAGGTATCTGTGACCAAACAATGCATATCTGTATTCCCAGTGATGTGAAATCATTCATTATGGCCTAATGAGTTTATTTCAATTGACTGATTCTTATATGAACTGTAACTCAGTAGAATCTTTGAAAGTGTTGCGTTCATATTTTTGCTCAGTGTACATGTATGAAGACCCAAGTCCATAGGGGGGAGTCCAACATCACTAACAGGCTACTCCAGTGTCTATGAAAGTGGCTTCCTGCTTTCCTGAGGGAAACACTACTACAGCTGCAATGAGGCCAAATGATATCTAGGCCTGAGGTACACTGAAATCCTTCTGTATTAAACATCATTAAAAACTATGTGGAATGTGTGGAAAACAGGATTTTATTCAGTTGTGAGAAGGGCAGTTTGGTCTGAATTCACAGACAGTCAAATACAACTGGGCATACAGACAACTGGGCATACAGACAAAACAGTAAAGAATTACAAAATGTCAGCAATAGGCAGCCAAACAATTCAGAAAAAAAGATAAGAGGGGGAGGAACAAAAGAGAAACGTGGACAGAGACTCGTGTGGGTGCAGGTGTCATCTTCTCTAATGACATAGTAAGGGAGGTTAGCATAGTGTGTCCTTACAGCAGGCTTCTTCTACACACAGAGAGGAGATGGAGTTAGACAGGTCTTTTCCAGCAGAACTCCCTCTGCACTCCGAGATAAGATGAAGAAATAGAGGGATGAGATGGAGGTATAGAGGGTGGTCTCTTATAGCAGTCTTCCTCTGCACTCTGTTGAGCCACAGCAGCACAGTAGCTCCTTTCCCTCCACACTGCCAACCTCGTAGTTATAGTCCCATGTCAACTCTGTCCCCGCCCTGATACGCCTGCACACACACACACACACACACACATTAGTGGATGACTCAGTGGTCAACATTCCAAGTGCTCAGCACAAAACCACATTTCAAATAGTACATGTTTGTTTATCAGAGTAACAGGGTTCTACCAAGTCTATGTAACCATGTGTAATACAGAACACTGACTTGCTGGCGAAGAAGGCTACCCAGGGGAAACGCAGATCGTGTGTGTCTACAAACACATTCTGGACAAACAGGTTGGCACTGCAGCTGTGCTGGAAGGGGGAGAGATGAGAGGGAAGAGAGGAGAGAGAGCTTCATTCCCTTTGTCAAAATGCATATTGTCTCCATTGCAAACTGGAATGTTACGCGCTATGACGCATGCCTTCTGTTGCTGTTTGATGCCAGCGTTCAAATCAACTGGGAACTCGGAAATCTCTGACTTCAGTGAGTTCAAGATAAAATGGGAACTGGAGAAAAAACTAGCTCCAACTCTGAAAATTTGTTTTGAATGGTCATCCAACACGGAATTCCAACTCAGGTCTTTCCGATCTGAAGTTCACAGACGTCATGATTTGACCGTGTATTTTTACGAGTTCCCAGGTGTCTTGAAAGCAGCACAAGATGCTGCAGCAGCAGCTCTTCCGCTGTCTGACAGATTTTCCACTAAAAGACTCTGTATCTGTATGCTGTACGCGTGTGATAAATAAGATGCATAACCAATATACTGTACACACGAGACAATTTCATTCCACTAAATTATGCAAATGTACCTATAGACCGTTAAGCATGACCAGTTAACTGTATTTCCATCAATGAATAGGCAAAAACTTCGCACTGGGATATTTTCTATTTGCCGGAGGTAATTTTATTTATCGGCTTTTTTATGCATTTATTTTTAAATCAGACAAAAGCCAGCTATTACCGGCTAATAGAAAGTGACACACACGTATCACACTCACGTTGAGGTAGCGTCCCAGGTTGCCCTCCAGCTTGGCGTCGATGATGTAGCAGGACTCCTCGCCATCGAAGAACTGCCGTGTGTTTTTAGGTCCACTGTCTCCCCCGTCCCCACCCTTACCCTGTGCCCCTCCGTGGCCCCCCGGGCCTCCCCCTGGCCCCATCCCAGCCCCTCCAGTCTTCACCATCAGGCCATGGGAGTTCTTCAGAGCAATGCCTCGCGTGGACTTCACAGCCACCTGCCTCTTCACCGCACCTGAGACAGGAGGCAAGGAGAGGGAGGAGAGGAGGATGAAGGGGAGAAGAGAAAGGGTCAATTCAGGGAGAAGCACCACATGAACAGGTCTGGTAATACCTGATAAAACACAGATCTATGAACCCACAGCCCCAACTTCCCCCTCTCCTCACCTGTTTTCCCCTCCCCCCATTATTCTTCTTCCCCCCTGCCCCCTCAACCCCTACCTCTCCCCCTTCTCCCATTGTTCCTCCCCCTCCAATTTCCTCCTAAACCGGTGCACGTTTTCCTCCGCCTTCCCTTCTCCCCGTGTTCATTTCCCTTCTGCCTTCCCTTCTCCCCCTACCTCCCCCATCCTCTCCTCTCCCTACCTCCCCCATCCTCTCCCTACCTCCCCCATCCTCTCCTCTCCCTACCTCCCCCATCCTCTCCTCTCCCTACCTCCCCCATCCTCTCCTCTCCCTACCTCCCCCATCCTCTCCTCTCCCTACCTCCCCCATCCTCTCCTCTCCCTACCTCCCCCATCCTCTCCCTACGTCCCCCATCTTCACCCCGTGTGCATTTCCCTTCTGCCTTCCTCTCCTCTCCCTACCTCCCCCATCCTCTTCTCCCCCTACCTCCCCCATCCTCTCCTCCCCCTACCTCCCCCATCTTCACCCCGTGTGCATTTCCCTTCTGCCTTCCTCTTCTCTCCCTACCTCCCCCATCCTCTCCTCTCCCTACCTCCCCCATCCTCTCCTCTCCCTACCTCCCCCATCCTCTCCTCTCCCTACCTCCCCCATCCTCTCCTCTCCCTACCTCCCCCATCCTCTCCTCTCCCTACCTCCCCCATCTTCACCCCGTGTGCATTTCCCTTCTGCCTTCCTCTCCTCTCCCTACCTCCCCCATCCTCTCCTCTCCCTACCTCCCCCATCCTCTTCTCCCCCTACCTCCCCCATCCTCTCCTCTCCCTACCTCCCCCATCTTCACCCCGTGTGCATTTCCCTTCTGCCTTCCTCTTCTCCCCCTACCTACCCCATCCTCTCCCTACCTCCCCCATCCTCTCCTCTCCCTACCTCCCCCATCTTCACCCTGTGTGCGTTTCTCTCTCTCCTTGTTGTCGTCAGATCCAGAGCTGATGGTCTGGACGTCATCACTGTCCGACAGCGTCATCACATCCTGCCTCTTCCCTCCCTCCGTCTTCACTGATTGTTGACTGCGGAGGGCGCAAAAACACACACTTACAGACTCACTCAACGTTATCGAATGTTATTCATATGGCACATTTTACCAAGTACATTTGATATTGTGCAACACAGGCCTAAAAGGGCCAAACCAGAGTTAAATAGGTTGAAATTACATTTCACAATCATTCACTACGTACCTTTTCTGGTCTCCAGGCTCCTAGAACACAGGAGAAGGTGTATCAATATCCAACCAGAGCACCGGAACACAAATCACTCATTAATAAACATGAGAAGGAATCAATCATTACATAAGAGGGTGTCCAATCAGAACACCAGGAGATGAAAGCAAGAGATCGAGGCTGATCAATTTCTCCTAATATATGTAATAGGATCTACACAAAATAGCTGAGATGGATATGGGCTACTCACCCCCCCACCTCCCTTACCTTCTTCTCTATCTTCAGTCCCTCCATCTTAACGGTGGCCTGGGAGGTAGAGGGTTGGTTGGTGAGCCAGGACGCTACTTTACTCTTCCCACTCTCCTCTGGCATGGGGGGCGGCTTCCTGTCCTCCTTTCCCCCCACTGACACACTCATCCCATCCTTACTGTCCTGGCTCCCTGGATGGGGGGGGGGCAGATCAAATAAATATCATTTTACATCACGCTGCTACATGTAAAAAGGTTCAATGCAGCCGTTTTTCTCAATATCAAATATATCTGGGTAACAATTAAGTATCTTACTGTGATTGTTTTCCATTAAAATAGTCAAAAATTGAATAAAAGTTTCTAGAAAATTGCAATTTCTCAAGCATGAATCTTGCTAGGACTGTCTGGGAGTATTTGTATTTGTGTATTTATTAAGGATCCCCAGTTGATCCTGGCAAGTGGGGAGGGGGAAACAGATAACTAGCTGTTATTGGCAGAGCTGTTTGGAACTCTTTCTTATTAACTAATTTACCGCCTGGTGATGTCATCAGGCAGGACAAAACACCATCCCACCACAACAGGCTGACATTTCAGGTGGTCTTTTCAAATAGCTCTTACACCAACCTCAGTGTGGAAATATATATATCACATTTGACTGTACTGGGCCTTAACTTCCTACTGCAGGCCCAGCGTGACAACTGAGGGTTCAGTAAAGTGCACACACACCTTCCTTGACGCCCTTGGCCTGGCGACGGGTGGTGTAGCTCCTCCACACAGAGCTGGAGCTGTAGTAGGGGTCCTTTACAAACGTGTCGTCTGAACTTTTGTCGTTGTTCGACTCTTCATCACTATCCCCATCCTTAGAGGAGTCGCCACCAGCACCCCGCGCTGATGGAGAGAAGGAAGTCGTAAAACGGCAAAAGGTGTCATTTCAAACTCTTTGAGTCCTAAATGGCACCATAATCCCTATATAGTGCACTACTTTGGCTCTGGTCAAAAGTAACAGCCAGACTCTTTCTAGACTACTAAACTGTGACCCCTCACCTTTGCCAGCAGGGTTGGCAGCATTGGTTCTCTGGGGGGGTTTGGGAAGGGTCTTGTTCTGCAAAGCCAGGGAGGACGAGGGGGGGTTCTTCAGCCTGGACATGTCCACCCCGCTCCCGTCACTGTCTGAACAGTGGGCCTCACTCTCATACCCTTCCTTGAAGTTCTCCACACTCTCTATGTGGTCCAGGTTAGCAAAGTACTCATCACCCATCTCCAGACCCTCCTTGTCCGCAAAGTCATCTGTCAGAATCTTACCTGGGAGGGAGGGAGAGGGAGAAGAGAGTGAGGGAGGGGAGAGAGAAGAGAGGGAGGGAGAGAGAGAAGAGAGGGAGAGACAAAACCACACGAAAACACTAGACACTATGGAACACAAAGGTTTTACTATCTCATCCTGGAATATACAAGGTCTGAGGTCATCTGCCTTTGGTCTAAGAACAGGAACCCAGACTACAAATAAAGTGGAAATACAGACATTGTAATCTTCAAGAAAAATGGTATAGAGGAGACAAACCCGCTGGTTGCCCAGAGAGCTGGTAGTCCCATCCACTGAACTACCAGGTGTGGAACAGGAAAGACACTCAGGGGAATGCTAACTTGGTATAGTGCTGAGCTAACGCACTCTATTAAATTAGTCAAAAGAGGAACAATTTACACCTGGCCAGACATTAATAAGGAAATTATCCCAACAGAGAAAAATGTCCTCATGTGTACTACCGTACCTATATCCCCCAATAGAATCCTTATACTTTAACGATGAGAGCTTCTCCATCCTAGAGGGGGAGATCAACCATTTCTAGGCCCAAGGACATGTACTAGTCTGTTGTGACCTAAATGCCAGAACTGGACAGGAACCTGACACTCAGTACACAGGGGAACAAACACCTACCTGGAGGTGACAGTATTCCCTCCCAAATATGCCCCCCTAGACACAACCATGACAAAACAACCAACAAAAATGGGTCACAACTCCTGCAGCTCTGTCACATGCTGGATCTGTACATAGCCAATGGTAGGCTTCGAGGAGACTCCTACGGTAGATACACCTACAGCTCATCCCTTGGCAGTAGTACTGTAGACTACTTTATCACTGACCTCAACCCAAAGTCTCTCAGAGCATTCTGTCCACTGACACCCCTATTAGATCACAAGCAAAATCACAGTATACTTGAACAGAGCAAAACTCAATCATGAGGCATCAACGCCAAAGGAACAGCACAATATTACAAAATGCTATAGAAAAGTGTAGTGTAGATACCTACCAAACAACAACAAATTCAATCCCTTTTAGACAACTTCCTGGATAAAACATTTAACTGTAACAGTAGAAAGCCGAAACAGTATATTTGACCGTTCAGCTTCCCTATGAAATCTAAAAACCTCAAGCAGACAACCAAAGAAATTTAAAGCAATGACAAATGGTTTGCTGAAGAACGCAAAAACCTAAGAAAGAAATTGAGAAACCTGTCCAACCAAAAATATAGCGACCTAGAAAACCTGAGTCTACGCCTTCACTATGGTGTATCACGAAAACAATACAGAAAAAGGAACAGCACGTCAGAAATCAGATCAATGTAATTGAAGAATCCATAGAATCTAACCACTTCTGGGAACACTGGAACACAAAAACAAACACCACAAAGCATCATCTATCCACAAGGGAGATGTACGGATCAACCACTTCTCCAATCTTTTTGGCCCTATAACAAAGAACAAACAGCAAAAACAGGATCAATCACAGATCTTAGAGTCAGCTATTAAAGACTACCAGAACTCACTGGATTCTCCAATTACATGGAATGAACTACAGGACAAAATAAAACCACTCCAACCCAAAAAGGCATGTGGTGTTGATGGTATCCCGGTAAATGAAATGATAAAATATACAGACCACGAATTCCAAGTGGCTCTACTTAAACTCTTTAACATCATCCACAGCTCTGGCATCTTCCCCAATATTTGGAACCAAGGACTCATTACCCCAATCCACAAAAGTGGAGACAAATTCACCCCAATAACTATTGTGGGATACGCGTCAACAGCAACCATGTGAAAATCCTCAGCAATATCATTGACAGCAGACTCGTACATTTCTTCAATGAAAACAATGTACTGAGCAAACGTAAAATAGGCTTTTTACCAAATTACTGTGCGACAGACCACGTATTCACCCTGCACACACTAACCAAAACTCATGCTTTGTTGATTTCAAAAAAGCTTTTGTCTCAATTTGGCATAAGGGTCTGCTATACAAATTGATGGCAAGCAGTGTTGGGTGAAAGAAAACATACAACATTATCAAATCCATGTACACAAACAAGTGTACAGTTAATATTGGCAAAGAATACACACACATTTCTTTCCACAGGGCCATGGAGTGAGACAGGGATGAAGCTTGAGCCCCACCCTCTTCAACATATATATCAACGAATTGGCGAGGGCAGTCTGCAGCACCCGGCCTTACCCTACTAGAATCTGACCTGGGCCCTGACAGTAAATCTCAGTAATACAAAAACGTTGTTCCAAAAAAAGTCCAGATGCCAAGAACACACAGACAAACTCCACCTAGACACCGTAGCTCTAGCACACAATAAAACAATACATACCTCGGCCTAAACATCAGCACCACAGGTAACTTCCACAAAGCTGTGAACGAACTGAGAGACAAGGCAAGAAGTGCCTTCAACGGCATCAAAAGGAACATAAAATTCGACATCCCAATTAGGACCTGTCTAAAAAATACTTGAATCAGTTATAGAACCCATTGCCCTTTATGGTTGTGAAGTCTGGGGTACGCTCACAAACAAAGAATTCACAAAATGGGACAAACACCAAATTGAGACTCATCCAAATAATGCATGCAGAAGCGAAATTATGCCGATACCCGCTAATGATCAAAATCCAGAAAAGAGCCATTAAATTCTACAACCAGCTAAAAGGAAGCGATTCCCAAACCTTCCATAACAAAGCCATCACTTACAGGGATATTAACTTAGACAAGAGTCCCCTAAGAAAGCTGGTTTTCGGGCTCTGTTCACAAACCCCCAGGACAACACGATCAGACCCAACCAAATCATGAGAAAACAAAAAGATAATTACTTGACACATTGGAAAGAATTAATAAAAAAACAGAGCAAACTTGAATGCTATTTGGCACTAAACAGACTGTACACATTGGCAGAAAACCTGACCACTGTGACTGACCAAAGATTAAGGAAAGCTTTGACTATGTACAGACTCAGTGAGCATAGCCTTGCTATTGAGAGAGGGCGCCATAGGCAAACCTGGCTCTCAAGAGAAGACAGGCTATGTACACACTGAGATGCACTTCCTAACCTCCTGCCAAATGTATGACCATATGAGAGACACATATTTCCCTCAGATTACACAGACCCACAAAGTATTTGAAAACAAATCAAATGTGGATAAACTCCTGTATTTATTAGGTGAAATACCACAGTGAGACACCACAGCAACAAGATTTGTAACCTGTTGCCACAAGAAAAGGGCAACCAGTGAAAAACAAACATCATTGTAAATACAAGCCATATTTATATTATACAGCTATAACACTGTAGATAGCCATAATATGATATTTAAAATGTCTCTAATCCTCTGAACCTGTAATGTTTACTGCTAATTGTTGATTGTTTATTTTACTTTTGTGTATTATCTATTTCACTTGCTTTGGCAATGTAAACATGTTTCCCATGCCATTAAAGCTCTGAATTGAATTGACATGTGAGGAGAGGAGAGCGAGAGAGAAGAGAAGAAGGGAAGTAAAGGAAATAGGGCAAGACTTTCTACGTTGATATTCATTCATCTGTAGGCATTTAAACAATTATATACACTGACAAGGAGCCATGTGCTGTTATGAATGCTTATGACAAGTCTTATTATGCAGTGCACTTCCTACATGTAATGCAATGTGAATACCGGTACATACTGTTATCCATGTGTAACGCCTGCTATAACACCGTTCTGTCCCCTCCTCCACCACACCACCTAGTGACGTACCTGCGTAGATACAGACGAAGGATCCCTTGGCCACGTCGTCCAGACAGCGGATGCCCCAGCCTTTGTTCTGGGTCTTAAAGAGCTGCAGCCTCACCTGCAGACCGTGCTGCACCAGACGGTTAGTACACATCTGACTGCAGCACTTACAACGCTTATTACACTCATAAATCCTGAGAGAGGGAATGACGGAGGGGGAGAGATTAGTAAGAGGGATGTCTGTGTTTGTGGCTGTGTGTGTTGTTTGTGTGCGTCTCTCACCCGGTGGGCAAACACTCCTCCAGTCTCTTCTGTGTGTATCCAGCTGTGTGGTTGATCTGTGCTCCAGGGGTACAGGCTGTGGCCTGCAGGGTCAGCTGGTGACACCAACACTTGGACCTGCACAACACACACAATCCCCATTTCAACACTTTCAATTGACTAAATGAGTTAATCCCTGATTTAACAATTGGACAGGTGAAATCTAAGACAGAGCCCAGATGAGGGAGTCACAGGAAGGTCAGAAGGTCAAGAGTCATAGTACTGACTTGTCCTTGCAGCCGTCGATACAGTCACAGCCCACCAGGAACTCTGGACTGGTGTTGATGAACACTCCATCTTCAGGGATACGCTCCTTACCTGGGAACACACAGACATCCATCAGTCACTGACGTCTTCAGGGATTCTTCACCATAGAATCAGAACTAATGTTCCACTTTTATGACTTCATCTCAACTGACTCCCTATTCCAGGTAGCCTAGTGGTTAGAGCTTTGGGCCAGTAACCAAAAGGTTGCTAGATCGAATCCCTGAGCTGACAAGGTAAAAATCTGTCGTTCTGCTCGAGCAAGGCAGTTTACCCACTGTTCCTCGAAGACGTGGATGTTGATTAAGGCAGCCCACCGCACCTCTCTGATTCAGAGGGGTTGGGTTAAATGTGGAAGACACATTTCAGTTGAATGGATTCAGTTGTACAACTGACTAGGTATCCCTCTTTCCTTACGTGTTGTGTAGCTAGTGCACCCCCATTGGCCCGTACTATACAGGAAGACCTAGCACTCTGATGGGTAATCATTTGATTGAGGCCTCTATAGGAACTCAAGGCCTATATACTGGTTGAGAAATCCCTCTCCTCACTGTAGGCCACGTCGGGGGGCGGTGTGATGTCGATCTCGTTGACGCAGGACAGGGGAATGTCCTCGCGGCCGTTGGTGATGTCTCGAATGTAGTAGTAAGGCTTCTGGGGCTGGAAGCGCCGGTCGACCAGGACATAGGGGTCCAAGCAGAACATCTCCAGGAAGATGAAGTCACAGTGCGTCTGGAACAGGTAGCGCTGGATCTCCGCCATGCTGCGCAGACACAGCCCACAAGGAGACTTGTAGATCACATGGAACGACATCTGACGGGGGGGTTGGGGAGAGAGAGAGATGGGGGGTGAAAGATAGTTAATACCAAAATCTGCCCCCCCTATAATAATCAAAATCCTGCTTCCTGAGAGATAAAATACATCTCAAAGCTCTTTTTCTGTATTTACCTTGCGGTTGACTCTCCGTCGCCCCGTCATGCGTCTGAACTCGTACAGTAGAGGGGTGAGCAGGGGGTTCCTGCCCCGGTGCATATCTGGTCTGGAGGGCCGGATACGGTTGAGACAAGCATGCTGGCAGGTGTGAGGCAGGTAGAAGATGCGGTCTGTGGGGGCGCGGTACGAGGGCTCGTGGGGAATCCGGTCGTTACTGAAGGTGTATGGGGTCACTGCAGGTGCGGGGGCGGTGGGAGGGGCTTGGGGAGGAGGGGGCAGAGACTGCTGCTGGTGTTGGATAGGCTGTAGGGACGTGAGAGTCTGGATGTTGCCAGTCTGAAGGACATACATTCTGGAGGGGGGTGCGAGAGTGAAGTAGAGTTACGAATAGATTCCTATAAAACTGCATATTTGTGAGTGTGGCTCTTTAGTAAGAGATTATGTTCAATAGCAGTAGGAGAAGGGAACTAATTAATGCAGATTTGATGATTTTTATTATGATCATACATTTCCTGTCCTCTCTCTCTCACCTGGATGAGTTTCCAGGAGAACCAGTTGAAGGTTGGGGCTGCATGGCTTTAGGGGCGTGGCTATTACTGGCCAATCCAGTGCGAGAGCCTCCTGGCGTGGGAATGTATGGAGAAGTACTCTTCTTAGCCATCTGATACTTAGGACTGTTGAGGGTGGGGGAGACAGAGAGGAACAGGAGGGAAGAAGGGGGGGGGATCAGGGAGAAAAGGGGTAAATGTAGCAGCGAGAGGGGAGAGAGGATGTCCATTTTCAAGGAATGTCACAAGATTTACACTGTGTGTCTGTGTGTATCATACTCACTCTGTTCGTGCAAGCTGATTGGGCTGGGAGGGTGTAGGAGGGATGGAGGAGGGTGGGGAGAGGGGATGGGGGGATTTAGTGGGGGTCCCGCCGGGGGTTGTGGTGTTCCCCCCACTGTGATACTGGACCACGGGGCCCTTGGTCCTCAATGCTCCTACAGAGAGAGAGAAAATGGTTAACGACATCACAATGAAGTTATCCAATGAAGGACAGGTCAAGGTTCCGTCATGTACAGTATAATATGTGATCCCGCTGGGTTATTAAAGATGGATTGATTGATTGATTGATTAAGTGATTGGTTTGTTGATATATTAATTGATTGATTGACTAGAGTGAGTGTTACCCATGCTGGGGCGTGTCCTCTGCTGGCCAGCCATCTTCTTCTCCTGGGTGTTGGCACAGTTAGTCTTCAGGTTGAACATGGGCTCCAGCCTGGTTGAACCGCGGTAGATCCACTCACTACGCTTGTCATCCTGAAGGAGAAAAGAAGAATCATACAAATGGATTACCACAGAGATCACTTTTCAGTCATTTAATTGCTTTATCTTATCTACCTTATTTTCATATTTTGTTGAGTGTCAAGTCTGCAGAAGTAGTGTAAAAACGTGATTCAAAACCAGAAACTAAACTATCCCTGTTTATAACATATGATGCGACCGTCATGTTAAATCAGACTATAAATAACAAAGTTCGCTGGTAATCAAATCCCAGTGATGTCATCATACCAGGAAGAGGATCTTGACGAGGCTGCCGTCCACCTCCTCCACTCTGCTCCTCCACCACGTCCCCTCCCACTCTGTCTTGATGACCTGGCCTGCCTTCAGCAGCACCATGGGCCTGTTGGGGTATGACGTTATATACTCCTCTATGAAGTCTTTACACGATGCATCCTCTATGTCCTCCCATGTACGCTTCACTGGGGGAGAAAATATGATGGGGAGAGAAAGAGGAGATGGTGAGAGAAGACAATGGGGGAGAGGCAGAGGGAGAGGGGAGAGTTGGTGAGAGAAGACAAATGGGGGAGAGGCAGAGGAGAGAGATGGTGAGAGAAGACAATGGGGGAGAGGCAGAGAGGAGAGATGGTGAGAGAAGACAATGGGGGAGAGGCAGAGGAGAGATGGTGAGAGAAGACAATGGGGGAGAGGAAGAGGGGAGAGATGGTGAGTGAAGATGTGAAGAGGGTAAGCTGAGGTCACATCACAAAACCAGATTGATAGGAGAAAAGAGAGCATTATGAAAGGAAAGAGAGGACATGAAGACAGAAAGGAGGGTTCTTACTTGGTCTGCAGACAGGGTAGAGCTCAGGCAGGGTCACGTAGGAGGCATAACCGTCGTCAAAGAAGATCAGGAACCTGAAACACACATAGACAACGGTTGAAACAGCTTCACAACCCTTCACCAAACACACAGAGGATATTTGAAACATGCTCACACACACACAGCTTCTCACCTCATGCGGTTCTTGTTGTTGGGCATCTCTGCCACGATGCCAGCGTAGAGCCAGACCTGGTTGCCGTCCTTGTACTTGGCGACCACCCTGGCTCCCACGTACAGCCTCTCCAGGGTGGGGTGATAGTGAAACGCTATGTGGTTCCCAGACAGTAGACTCTTCCCCTTGTTCTCAAACTTCACCTTGTACTTACTGTAACCATTACCTACAAACACACACATTCAATGTCAAACTTCACCATGTGCATAGGTGTGTGTGTGTGGAGAGGTGTGTGTATGTGTCTCACCGACAGGGTTGATGGCGATGAGCATTCCGCTGTGCCAGGTCTTGGTGCGTTTCTTTCCCAGAAGACTCATCTCCAGTCTGATTTCATCATCCTTCAGGGAGGGGTTAGGCTGGGTGGGTGTGTTCCTGGGCGTGGCCTGGGACACAAACACTGCTGGCATGGGCACTGGGCCACCTACACAAAATAAAAAACGCACGTGAACATTTGTGCAGTATGTACACACACAAAGACACTGCCATCATGGGCAATACTGAAGAGAGAACGCCACCTAGTGACCCGGAGGTATACATCAATCGCAGACATATAGAATTGCACATTGGTGCCATTACCTGGCTGTTGTATAGCAGGCCCAGAAGAAGAGTTCTTGTTGACTGTCTGGGCCAGCTTCAACACCTGCTGGGAGGAACGCTGGAGAGCTGCAGACGCCTCCTTAAACTACAGGACACACGTACGCGCACACACAAACAAATAACACATACATATGGATATTGTTCAAACACAACACATACATATGGATATTGTTCAAACACAATTAACACATACATATGGATATTGTTCAAACACAATTAACACATACATATGGATATTGTTCAAACACAACACATACATATGGATATTGTTCAAACACAATTAACACATACATATGGATATTGTTCAAACACAATTAACACATACATATGGATATTGTTCAAACTTCTTTCTGAATTTCAACTACCACCAGTGTTTGTATGTATGTATGTATGTATGTATGTATGGGGAAGAGAGAGACAGCGAAGGGAGAGAGAGAGAGAGAGACAGCGAAGGGAGAGAGAGAGAGAGAGACGGCGAAGTGAGAGAGAGAGAGAGAGACGGCGAAGTGAGAGAGAGAGAGAGAGACGGCGAAGTGAGAGAGAGAGAGAGAGACGGCGAAGTGAGAGAGAGAGAGAGAGAGAGAGAGAGACGGCGAAGTGAGAGAGAGAGAGAGCGAAGTGAGAGAGAGAGAGAGAGAGAGCGAAGTGAGAGAGAGAGAGAGAGCGAAGTGAGAGAGAGAGAGAGAGAGAGAGAGAGAGAGAGAGAGAGCGAAGTGAGAGAGAGAGAGAGAGCGAAGTGAGAGAGAGAGAGAGAGAGAGAGAGAGAGAGAGAGAGAGAGAGAGAGAGAGAGAGAGAGAGCGAAGTGAGAGAGACAGAGAGAGAGAGAGAGCGAAGTGAGAGAGAGAGAGAGAGAGAGAGAGAGAGAGAGAGAGAGAGAGAGAGAGAGAGAGAGAGAGAGAGAGAGAGAGAGAGAGAGCGAAGTGAGAGAGAGAGAGAGAGAGAGAGCGAAGTGAGAGAGAGAGAGAGAGAGAGAGCGAAGTGAGAGAGAGAGAGAGAGAGCGAGAGAGCGAGAGAGCGAGAGAGAGAGACAGCGAAGTGAGAGAGAGAGAGAGAGAGAGAGACAGCGAAGTGAGAGAGAGAGAGAGAGAGACAGCGAAGTGAGAGAGAGAGAGAGAGAGACAGCGAAGTGAGAGAGAGAGAGAGAGACAGCGAAGTGAGAGAGAGAGAGAGAGACAGCGAAGTGAGAGAGAGAGAGAGAGAGAGAGACAGCGAAGTGAGAGAGAGAGAGAGAGAGAGACAGCGAAGTGAGAGAGAGAGAGAGAGAGACAGCGAAGTGAGAGAGAGAGAGAGAGACAGCGAAGTGAGAGAGAGAGAGAGAGACAGCGAAGTGAGAGAGAGAGAGAGAGAGAGACAGCGAAGTGAGAGAGAGAGAGAGAGACAGCGAAGTGAGAGAGAGAGAGAGAGAGACAGCGAAGTCAGAGAGAGAGAGAGACAGCGAAGTCAGAGAGAGAGAGAGACAGCGAAGTGAGAGAGAGAGAGAGAGACAGCGAAGTGAGAGAGAGAGAGAGAGACAGCAAAGTGAGAGAGAGAGAGACAGCAAAGTGAGAGAGAGAGAGACAGCAAAGTGAGAGAGAGAGAGACAGCAAAGTGAGAGAGAGAGAGACAGCGAAGGGAGAGAGAGAGAGAGAGACAGCGAAGGGAGAGAGAGAGAGAGAGACAGCGAAGGGAGAGAGAGAGAGAGAGACAGCGAAGTGAGAGAGAGAGAGAGAGACAGCAAAGTGAGAGAGAAAGAGACAGCAAAGTGAGAGAGAGAGAGACAGCAAAGTGAGAGAGAGAGAGACAGCGAAGGGAGAGAGAGAGAGACAGCGAAGGGAGAGAGAGAGAGACAGCGAAGGGAGAGAGAGAGAGACAGCGAAGGGAGAGAGAGAGAGACAGCGAAGGGAGAGAGAGAGAGACAGCGAAGGGAGAGAGAGAGAGACAGCGAAGGGAGAGAGAGAGAGATAGCGAAGGGAGAGAGAGAGAGACAGCGAAGGGAGAGAGAGAGAGACAGCGAAGGGAGAGAGAGAGAGACAGCGAAGGGAGAGAGAGAGAGACAGCGAAGGGAGAGAGAGAGAGACAGCGAAGGGAGAGAGAGAGAGACAGCGAAGGGAGAGAGAGAGAGACAGCGAAGGGAGAGAGAGAGAGACAGCGAAGGGAGAGAGAGAGAGACAGCGAAGGGAGAGAGAGAGAGACAGCGAAGGGAGAGAGAGAGAGACAGCGAAGGGAGAGAGAGAGAGACAGCGAAGGGAGAGAGAGAGAGACAGCGAAGGGAGAGAGAGAGAGACAGCGAAGGGAGAGAGAGAGAGACAGCGAAGGGAGAGAGAGAGAGACAGCGAAGGGAGAGAGAGAGAGACAGCGAAGGGAGAGAGAGAGAGACAGCGAAGGGAGAGAGAGAGAGACAGCGAAGGGAGAGAGAGAGAGACAGCGAAGGGAGAGAGAGAGAGACAGCGAAGGGAGAGAGAGAGAGACAGCGAAGGGAGAGAGAGAGAGACAGCGAAGGGAGAGAGAGAGACAGCGAAGGGAGAGAGAGAGAGACAGCGAAGGGAGAGAGAGAGAGACAGCGAAGGGAGAGAGAGAGACAGCGAAGGGAGAGAGAGAGACAGCGAAGGGAGAGAGAGAGACAGCGAAGGGAGAGAGAGAGACAGCGAAGGGAGAGAGAGAGACAGCGAAGGGAGAGAGAGAGACAGCGAAGGGAGAGAGAGAGACAGCGAAGGGAGAGAGAGAGACAGCGAAGGGAGAGAGAGAGACAGCGAAGGGAGAGAGAGAGAGAGAGAGAGAGAGAGAGAGAGACAGCGAAGGGAGAGAGAGAGAGACAGCGAAGGGAGAGAGACAAGCTTGAACACCGGCTGGGAGGAACACTGGAAATCTGCAGATAACAGGGTCAATTAATACACATTCAATTAACACGAGTGTGTGTGTGTGACTAATTATTTGTTCTCACCATTGCATCCTGGACAGGTATCCCAGGTTTCTTGGGTGGAACCACTGAGAGGAAAGAGGTCAGAGAAGAGAGAAAAGAAACCAGGTTAGACATTCACTCCTGTGTCTTATCCTGGAGCTGCCCCTCTGGAAAGGTTTCCTTTGGTAAACATATTGTTTAGCTCACTGGGAGTAAGTGTCAGTACGTACGTAAGCCCACAGCGATGACATCATCATCGTCATCATCATCGTCAATTTCTATGACATCAGAGGACTGAACCCCTCCCACTCCACCCTCATCCTCTGAAGAGCTCTCCTTGTAGACCAGACCCATTTTACTGTAGGTGAACTTCACCAGAGCCTCACACTCCACTATGGACCTGAAACACACACACAATGGAGAGAATCACACAGACGGTAACACACACATACACCAGTCCTATTTTACAGTATGCCGGGCCTCACATTCTTCTATAGACCTGACACACACACCCTAAAGTCTTCCACTCTACTATGGACCTGAGAAAGAAAGAAACAAAACATCATCCCCCCCACACACACTCACTGGTTGGCATTGTTGAAGAGTTTGTCCACCACCTCCTCTTCCTTCTCTTTCTGCTCCACCCATTCTTTGAGCTCAGCCAGCTGGGCCTTCCTCTGGCGGACTGCCTCGCTCCTCTCCACCTCCTCCTCAATCCACTTACTCAGCTCCTCCAGAGACACACCCAGCTCCTCCTCCAGACCAGAGTCCCAGCCCTCCACCTCCATCCTGGGGGGAGACAGGAGTAAGAGATGGAACGGGGGTCAGGCAGAGAACGATGGAGAGACCGGGGTTGAGACATACAGGGAGGGGGGGGGGGTTGAGACATACAGGGGGGGGGGGGGGGGGGTTGAGACATACAGGGAGGGGGGGGGGGGGGGGTTGAGACATACAGGGAGGGGGGGGGGGGGGGTTGAGACATACAGGGAGGGGGGGGGGGGGGTTGAGACATACAGGGAGGGGGGGGGGGGTTGAGACATACAGGGAGGGGGGGGGTTGAGACATACAGGGAGGGGGGGGGGTTGAGACATACAGGGAGGGGGGGGGGTTGAGACATACAGGGAGGGGGGGGGTTGAGACATACAGGGAGGGGGGGGGTTGAGACATACAGGGAGGGGGGGGTTGAGACATACAGGGAGGGGGGGTTGAGACATACAGGGAGGGGGGGGTTGAGACATACAGGGAGGGGGGGGTTGAGACATACAGGGAGGGGGGGGTTGAGACATACAGGGAGGGGGGGGTTGAGACATACAGGGAGGGGGGGGTTGAGACATACAGGGAGGGGGGGGTTGAGACATACAGGGAGGGGGGGGTTGAGACATACAGGGAGGGGGGGGTTGAGACATACAGGGAGGGGGGGGTTGAGACATACAGGGAGGGGGGGGTTGAGACATACAGGGAGGGGGGGGTTGAGACATACAGGGAGGGGGGGGGGGTTGAGACATACAGGGAGGGGGGGTTGAGACATACAGGGAGGGAGAGTAAGAAAGCAACGGGAGTAGCGTAGAAGGGGAGGAGGCAGAGATAGAAAGGACAGAGTGAAGATGAGGCAAAGAAAGCGAGAGAGATTTTATAGAGTTAGCTAAGATTACATTGTTACTGATCAAGCTAGTATTAGTCAACTAGCTAGCAAGTGTAAGAAATTGTATAAGATACTGGTAACTTGTTTTAACCACTTCTCAACATAAGCTATTCTTGGCACAACATGCACCCATTCCCACTACTTTGTCAGACCCACACACACATCCCCTCCCCCATGAATAGGGCCTGTGAAAACAAACGCACATGCAGGATGCCTTTGGATGTGACTAGGACAAAGGACTGTGGGAAGAACCAATGGAACGTCGACATCAGGCCGAACAGGACTACCCACGACCCAGATCGACCAATCGGAAGGCCAGACGACAAGATCAACCTACTTTGCTTGTTGCCTATATAATCTGTATGTACTGCTTAGAGCGGCCTCTTCTCCGACGATTTCATAAGAATCTGACAGAAAGGGGCCGTGCACGTTTTTGCCTGATATCTTTACACTTTAATAAAACGGCCTTATTATAAAATTATCCACCTCGTCCTATGTCTCCACTTGGTCTCCTGTCTCCAATAAACGTTTTACTAACAGAAACTTGGTAGCAGAGGATGGTTATTAGACACCTTTGATTTCGGTCCATAGAAAGTTGATCAGACAGGAGGCGAGTGGGAGAAAGATTCAAGAAGGAGAGGTGACCCGCTCGAGGGAGACGTCGGCGATTCAACTCACCCAGGAAACTGATCAAAGAGCTCGAAAATATTAAGGTAAGCAGAGCCGGTTTAATCAAAATCTGCATATTGTGTTATAGCCAATATCTAAATTCAATGATCAGAAGTACTGAGGTGAGTGTGAATTGTTGCTAAATTTATGTGGAATTGTTTAGAATCTAAGGCATTGTGAAAAGATATCTGAGTAATCATAGTTAAAGACTTGTTCATATAGTCTTGCACTAGTATATGATAGACTAGGTGTAAAGTGAGGAATAAGCTTATAAGGATTCAAATAGACGGGCCACAGGGGAAAGTTGACGTCCTAGGGGGTTACCGTGAGGAATCCACAGAAATAAAAAGAAAAATACGATTCAAATAGGCGGGCCATAGCTGTAAGTTGACCAGCTAGGGGTTACCGTGACGAATCCATAATTAATAGATGAGATCCATATAGTCGTGCAATAGTTGAATTGGCAATCAGCTAAAGTGTTACGTGAGGACTCATAAAAAATAAAAATAAAAATACGATTCAAATAGTCGGGCCATAGTTTATACCAGCTAGGGGTTACCGTGACGAATCCATAAATAAAGATGAGATCCGTATAGTCGGGCGACAGTTGAATTGGTAATCAGCTGGGCGTTACCGTGAGGACTCATAAAAAATAAAAATAAAAATACGATTCAAATCGGCGGGCAATAGACTGATCAGCTAGGTGTTACCGTGACGAATCTAATGTGATATTGTATGTTTAAGTTGTGTTAGCGAAATGAATGGTAGAAGGTATTAAACCTGAAAATCTAATGTGAGATTGTATGTTCCAAATCAATGTGGGGTAATGGAACGTTCCACGAGGCCGATTGCCACTGATTAGCCATATGCTAAATTGAGGCTGTGTGAAAGGGACCGCCGAGTTAGAATGGGTGGGCTGTTTTGAAGCAATTTTTCTGCTGATAAGTTGACTTGAATTTTCTCTCCCGTGCTGTTGGGATTGATTTAAGAATTAGAATTCAGTTGATAATTATTCTAGAAGCGCTAGGATACACCATATATTGTCCTAAAAGGACACGTTTGAAATACTTTGGGAAAGTATTTAATTAATTAAGTTAGTTTTTGAGTTTTCAGTTTTTTAATTAGTTTTTGAGAAAAATGAGTCCTAGAATTAATTAAATATTTATTCTAGAAACGCTTGAATATACTAATATAATGTCCCGAAAGGACATTTCTGAAATGTTTTGGCAAAATATTTAAATAATCGAAAAAGTGAAAACGAATAATAACTGTTTGAAAAAAGTTCCTAAAATTATTATTATATTTAAAATAGAAGCGCTAGATAATACTAGTAGATTGTTCCAAAAGGATATTGCCGAAATACTTTGGGAAAGTATTTAATTAATTCGCCAAACATAAAGCAATACAATTCTTTGTACACAAGGGGGAGACAGACACCAGAGATAAGACTGTGTCAGCACCAGAGATACATTGCTAGTTTTGGCCAGTGATGGGCTAAGTGCACCAAAATAGCATAGAGCCAGACATAGCTTAACGACAAAATGGCCACGACCACCGTCCCCAAACACAAATTCAATGAATACTTAGATCAGAGAATGAAAGATAGATCAGGGGGAAAGATGCAGTATAAGGAAGTTAAGATGGTCTGGGAAGGTGTGAGGCTAAAATGGACACAAGCAGGATACCTCAGTGGGGTGGCCCCATCAAAAGGGCAACTCCTCACTATGGAGAAGGAATTAGAGGAAGTAGTGAAGGAAGGGATAGAACGTGAAGTTGAAAGGAATAAGAACCACTTATTCAAAAAGGAAGGAACAAAGCATAGGGAAAGAGCAGAGGCTGAGCTGAAAATAGGAATTTGGGCAATTGAAGAAATTAGAAGAGCACTCCCGTACAGGAAACCTGATATGATGGGGGTGGCCACTGAAGCCCCAACTGACACCAAAGAGGGCAGGCCCAACAATAATGATGCCCCACCTACCACCATAGCAACCCCATCGGCCCCCACCCAACTATACCCGGAACTGCCACAGGGAGAGAAAATAACACCACCTCCCTATTCTCAAAATCCATTTACACACCTCCCTCAAAACCCTTTTTTGACCCCTGCTGTGGTACAGGCACCAGTGTTTGTGGTGCATGAAGGACACCTAAAAGGAGCGAGACCTTAGGGAGTCACTGGCACGGGCCAGATCTATGATAGAAGATGTTGAACGTGGAGAGGGCTCGTACCATCAAAGGCTTTTGCACTCTTGAAAACAGATCTCTAAGTGGCAGCAGCCTTAACAGCACCTGACTAAAAAAACAAGTTCCTTCTGGATGTTTCTGAAAAAGAAGGATTTACATCATCCATCCTTTTCCAGAACCTAGAGGGGGAGAGTTGAGTGTTGATGTATCACTCCTCCAAACTGGACCACATTGAAGAAGGACAAACCACATGCTCCAGGTATGTGGCTGCAGTGGCAAAAGCTATTGGAAAAACAGCCCACATGATAATGTGCCATACATTGGAAATCCACACCCACCATGGGGTTGCAGCATATCTGATGAGCAAAGAATTCACGTTCAGCGCTGAAAGAAAAACGAAAATCCAGAATAAATGCACACAATCACACATCACATTTGTCAACACTGACAAAAACATGGCAGACGCACTCAATGCTGAAGAAGGTCTGCCCCACTCCTGTGCAGAAAGAGCTGCACAAGAACTGAAACTGAGACCTGACCTGGGGAACGAACCACTCACCAACCCGGACCTATGGTTATACACAGATGGATGCTGCTACAGAGGAGAGGAAGGGAACATAGCAGCATACGCAATGGTGCAGCAGCTCCCGGATAGATCACATGTGACTTTGGAATCTGCCATCATCACACACCTGCATCAGCCCAGTTAACTGTATTCATAGGGTTGACACAAGCTCTGGAAAGAGCTGAAGGAAAGACTGTAAACATCTACACTGACTCAGCGTATGCTCATGGAGCAGTCCATACTGTTGGACCACAATGGGTTAGCAGGACATCAGCATAGATTACACAGATATGGGGCAAGACAATGTGACAAATGGAAAAAGGTACCTGTTAGTTATGGTAGACAGGTTCTCTAAATAGGTACCTGTTAGTTATGGTAGACAGGTTCTCTAAATGGGTTGAGGCAATACCAACAGCAAGGGAGGATGCAAAATCGATCATTAAGTGGCTCCAAACCGAACTCATACCAAGGTATGGAGTTCCAAGGCAAATCAGATCCGACAAACGGGTCCCATTTCAGTAACCAACACCTGAGACAGGTGGAGGAAAGATTGGGTATTGTACACAAGTTTGGGTTAGTGTACAGGCCACAATCTCAAAAGTCTCGTGGAACGCGCCAATCAAATGTATGTGCAGGTTTGAAGTTGATTTGGGTTGAAGCCCTGCCCCTGGCGTTGCTGGCCATGAGAGCCTCTCCAGGTGCAGGCACCCATCTCTCTCTTCATGCTTGGTTCACCAAGGGAGGGAGGTCATATGCCCGCCCTTGATGTACAACAAATTGTAATGTCTGATAATTGACGGAACTTTCTGCAGCTCTCTCCAAACAGATTCACAAGGTCCAAGAAGGGGAGCTGACGAGAGATCCGGCACCACGGAAGGTAAAAAATTGGTGACTGGGTGGGGTAAAAGTCCACAAGAGAAAGTGGCTAGAACCCAGGTGGACTGGACAGTACGAAGTGAGGGAGGTTACTTCACACTCAGTCCAGGTCAAAGGTAAATCAGGCGCACCTTGGCACCACCTCACACATTGCACTCCAGCCCCAATCCCTTCTAGAACACTGACAGAAGTCAGAGCTGATTTAAACAGCTTAAATCCGATTCCAAATGAAGACATTCCTGACTCAGGGGATGCGGCATCAAACTCCGCCTCCCCTGAAAAAGGAACCTCGCCCATTTAGAGGGACATTTCTCCCTCCCTGGGCAAGACTAGGGATATCTGGCCCCTTATTTGTGATATTCCTCCACACACTCATAACTCTTAGAATAGTTTGGGGGTGGAGAGCTATACAGAGAATGGACAGAAGATGGCAGTATTGCAGCACTCAACGGTCTCCCAGGAGCCTGTTTGAGTGCTGGTGACAGAGAAAAAACTTAAAACCAATTCGGAGTAGAGAGAATACGTTTAATAACTTATCCAGGTTAAATTTACAGACTAATGATATTATTGTTATGGATTGGGTGACATGCGATATAAATTTAGCGAAGTATATGGTAGGTTTACACTTTGGAATGGAGAAAGTTGAGAAGTCGATTTTACTTATACGATAGTTTTGCTGCCAAACTTAGTTGGGGTAACTAGATGTTTTGCCTAGAGGCAGGAATAAGACAGTCATTTTTGGTATTATATTGGCTAGTTGCTGCGTTCTGAACACAGGTTGAGCGCTAGTAAACGCATATCTTTATTTGAACTATACTAATCTATTTGATAAAAGTACTAAACCTGTATATTTAACATTTGATAATGATTGGCAAATCCATATATTTAACCACAACTTTGAATTTAGCATTGAGTATTATAGGAGGAACGGGATAAAATGTGTACTTTCCCCACCGGGTGTGGCCGTATTAAATTATGCTAGAGAAAATTGGTTGTGTCATTTAGAGGGAAAATGTGTACATTATAGCTTTGAGATACTTTTCAAAAGTTGCTGAAAGTTATTGGTTTTTGTTTAGGTAACACCAGAGACTTCGAACAATAAGTAAACGTATTCTAAACGTGATCTGTTTTCATTATGGGGAACAATGAACGACTCGCAACCTGGTATGGCTGGCAGGGAGTTTTTAAAGGGACAGTACACGTTTATCACAGTTGTGTTACATGAAACATCGGGGAAATTTAGAACGAATGATTTAAGGGTATTATCATAATTATTAGGTTTTGTTTTTGTGGTAAACGTTTGGGTTAAGGGGTTTTCCGTGTTCCCAGAGACAAGATATCTTAAAAGAATACACTCATATTGGAATAGGAGTTTTACTTTCTGAGTTTTATTTAGGCAAGGGACTTTGAGAAGATAAAGGGTTCTTTTGGTATGCCTAGATATGGTATGGAACACGAATGTAGGTGTAACCTTTTTGACCTATTTTCATTGCATTTTCCGGTGACTTGATCACTCACGGGAGAATGTAGTGGGAATAATGAATTTCTGTCATTTGGGATACTAGTTTATAACTCTTGACCATAAGGTTAGCATTTGTTTTGGCCATTAGAAGATAGAGATAGGTTTATTAAGGTTATGTAAGGACTTTAGAGATTGACACTATAAGACATGTTGTTATTTTAAATCCATTTGGGATAGATAAAGTCAAAACAGTGAGACACTTAGTTAATATTGCAAAAGAACACATAGTTGTTATTGACTATTATTAGAAAAAGGCAGACAGATGGGTCTACCCCGCACTGTTGAGACCTTGAAGGTTTGAGAGTAGAGTGGGGAGGGTGGACCAGGAAATGAGCAAGGTAGGCTGTGTAATAAGAAAGGAGAGAAAGGATTTAACATATATAAGCAGCACAGATACATTTTAAAGTAGATAAGTCACTTGACAGAGAATTGGAAAAGAATAGATATGAATGTACGCCCAAGGGAGAATTGGATATGCGGCGAATGAATGGGACGTTTCTATATTATAATGTACTAAGTCATTATTTAGAGTAGGTAAGGTTGATACCTGGCCAGAGCCAGGTATCAAACGGGGGAGGGGTACATTGTGGTCTAGGATAGGATGGGGCCTATTGGAAAATAAACTAATGTAAAATTCAAAATTATAGCTAACAAATAGGTATAGAAGTTAAATATATAATCAGATAAAACAAATGAGAAACTGGTGGTTAACCAAATCTGTATGTCCAGGATTTTATGCGTTGCAGGTGAATTAAAGGAGAAGGTGATTCACTCGACCTGGGGGCATATCGCACTTGGAGGGTGAGACACACTGACACTGCCGAATGATCACAGAGTTAAGGAGAAGAACTGTTGCTAATAAAGCTCGGGGGTCAACTCCTTAATGAAGAATTCCCTGACCCCGACCTTTCCTCACTGTGTACGTTCATAGAAGTGAAGGTGTGGCTTGATCTCTGGCTGATGATGTGTTCTCTGGGAGAGGATGGGGCTTTACAGGACTGCTTCAGGTCCTGAGCTGTCTGATTAGGATACGATGGGGATGTTACCATCGCAGTGTTGCCAGAACCACCACCAGTTCCAACGGACCAGGGTTCAGCCGGCCTCCTCCACCACTTCAAGACCAAGTCCCACGCCATCACCTAAGCTCTCCAATCTGGTACAGGTAATAAATGTAAAAGACATCTAAGATAGTGAACAATTGGGGACTGAAACTGGTTATGAGGAAAGGGAGAATATGTGGTTGGCCTACAGAATACTTAATAGAAAGGACTGTGTCGTATGTGGACGTGCCAGACCTATTCTGGCTGCTCACCCATTTGCCCTAAGTAATGTGGAAGGTTGGATGTGTATATTGGAAAGTTTAAGCCAAATTCAACCTTGTGTAAAACTCTTGAGTTTTGTGTTCCCAGAAGTACCTCCCCAGAAGGTACCGTGGGGACTTAAGGCAGATGGGGGATATAACAGCTGTATTCACTGGTACAGGTAGAGGTATAGACTATGGAGGGCTCCCTGCCACTACCTGCATCACTAATACCACTATTAACTAGAGGTGTTGCTGATCTATGGTGGATGTGTGGACCTGCCAGGCGGTTGACCCCATTTTTGAAAGGAAATTGTCGTTGCTCATGTGTTTTGGCCAGTCTGATACCACCATTGCCTATTATTATAGCTAATCAACTTCTGGGAGCTACACAGGACACAGAGGCTTGGGACCAACCCAGGAGACGGCAGAAACGTGACGCTCCTTGGTCTGAGGGTACAGATAACATGCACACCAACCTGTTGGGGGTCCCAATAGGGGTCCCCCACGAATTCCAGACATTAACCAGGAATGATGGCCTGTGGCATCTGATGCCCATCATTGGCCCAGCTATTGTTGATGCTAAAACAAAAGGTCTGGATCAATTATATCTACTATAATTAACGATGATTTGTTAAACACACCCACACAGGACTTACAGGGATGGCTGAACAATTGGATGCTACCTCACAAACCAGTAGACACAATAGACTAACACTGGACATAAGTCTGGCCAACCAGGGAGGTGTATGTAAAAAGATTGTAGAACAGTGTTGCACGTTTGTTCCTAACAATACTAGTCCGGATGGGAGCATTTCAAAAGCTCTGAGTGGGTTGGCAAGGTTATCAATGGAGATGAAGGGTCTTGCAGGTGTGGAGGAGAGTGGACTGTTCCCCTGGCTGGGTGGTTGTTTTGGTAAGTACACTGCAATGAGGATTACTGGATTTCTGACACTAGTTGTTGTTTTTCATTTCTGTGTTGCTTGTATCATATCTTGTTTGATGAAGTCTATTACAGATGTGTAGGGGGCCTCTGGTATGATGCCGTTGCTTGATGCTCCAGTTGGAGAGGCTGATATGAAAACAAGCTTCCGCAGGAGAGTGGGCTGACAGAGGAGGACCCTTGGTTTGATGTAGATGATGTTGTTGAATGAATAAAAAGTGATGTTTGTCCTCCCTGTTGTGAAGGTTTGAAGTTCCCGGGTGGCGACGAGCCCACCTGGTACAGGTTGTATAGAGGGATGGATTGGAGGGTTTAACATATTCTCGTTTTTTGGTTTACTAATGTGTGGTTGGCCACTCCAGGTGTAGTTATTGGAGTGGTCTCCTTTTTGGTCCTTGCTTATTTACGACTCAACTTACATTGATGCTAGTGGTGTCCCTAGGGGGTGCCAGATGAATATAAACTGGTGGACCAAGTGACAGCTGGGTTTGAATCATCATTTTGTTGGTGGTGTACAGTTAATAAAAATGTGGACAGAATTAACTACATTCATTTTAATGTCCAGAAACTGGGCAATTGGACTCAACAAGGCTTCGAGGCGGTCCATGGACAATTGGCAGCTACGTCCCTGATGGCATTTCAAAATAGAATCGCGGTTGATATGTTATTGGCTGAACGCGGGGGGGTCTGTGCAATGTTTGGTGAACAGTGTTGTACTTTCATTCCCAATAACACAGCTACGGATGGGAGTCTGACTGTAGCATTGGAGGGACTTCGTACCCTTAATGGTAAGATGAAACAGCATTCTGGAGTGGACACTTCTATGTGGGACTCATGGATGGATGCCTTTGGTAAATATAAGACGCTAGTTTCCTCTATCCTAGTATCTATTTCCGTATTTGCAGGCATTCTTGTATTTTGTGGGTGCTGTTGCATTCCATGTGCGCGGACGCTTGCTAGCCGTGTTATCACTGCCGCCATAGACCCTATTCAGGAAAGGGCCCAAATGTTCCCATTGCTTGATGATGGGGAAGCTGGACCTGTCTATCTATTTGAGGACTAAGAAACTCTTATGTCACGTCTCTGGTGAGACGTGAAGAGGGGGAATTACAAAATTTGTCCTCGGACAAATTTTATCCCATAGCTTTGTCTTTTTTTACTTTTATGTCACGTCTCTTGTGAGACGTGAAGAGGGGGATTTGTAAGAAATTGTATAAGATACTGGTAACTTGTTTTAACCACTTCTCAACATAAGCTATTCTTGGCACAACATGCACCCATTCCCACTACTTTGTCAGACCCACACACACATCCCCTCCCCCATGAATAGGGCCTGTGAAAACAAACGCACATGCAGGATGCCTTTGGATGTGACTAGGACAAAGGACTGTGGGAAGAACCAATGGAACGTCGACATCAGGCCGAACAGGACTACCCACGACCCAGATCGACCAATCGGAAGGCCAGACGACAAGATCAACCTACTTTGCTTGTTGCCTATATAATCTGTATGTACTGCTTAGAGCGGCCTCTTCTCCGACGATTTCATAAGAATCTGACAGAAAGGGGCCGTGCACGTTTTTGCCTGATATCTTTACACTTTAATAAAACGGCCTTATTATAAAATTATCCACCTCGTCCTATGTCTCCACTTGGTCTCCTGTCTCCAATAAACGTTTTACTAACACAAGCCAACTACACGGTATTCCCGAACCTTGTTTTAGTTTCAGGGCCGATTAAACACGTTGGGACTAAAACTCACCTATACAATCTGTTTAAAATATCACCTTATGTAGTTTATATTGTAACGAAGGTAATGCATTGTTTTGAAATGAGGGACCACTGTGCATGGACCTCGACAGTGCTCGTGGTAGTTGTAGTCTTGAAGATTCTAAAATAAAACGTATTTAACTAATCTTAGAAGATCCAAATAAACATTTGAAACTCGTTATTTGGAATGAAAGCTATTGTAATCAAAAACCTTTTACACCATTTGTATATCATACTAACATAGGGGGAAAAGCCATTTAGTGAACAATTTAAACTACAACTACCAAACGTCACATCGGCAAAAGGTTAGCACACATCGGTGCGCGGAGAAGACACGTTTAGCAGTGAGAAATATTGCACTGTAGTAGCTTTAAATGAAATGAAAAAGTGATTTTGTGCACGTAATCACAGTGGATCTTCATTCATCAGACAAGTTGAGTTTATTCAAACAATCTTGCCAACTCGAAAGTTACGTCGCTAGTAAGCTAACGTACTGAGCTGGGGAGGCAGATTAGCTAGCTATGCTAACAAGCGGTTCAGTCTTTTGTAGTTGCCTTCTCTAAATCTATATCCGCTTACCGTATAATGCATCTGCAACTAAAAACTGTTTATGAATCGAGACAATTTTTATTGGAAGTTAATGAACTCACCCATCATTATTGTCCATTTATCCAGTCATTCAGCTAGAAAGCTACAGACCACTCACAATACCCCGCATACAACTTCTTCTTCCTGTGGCTTTCCGGCAGACTAGATGCTGTGTTGCGAATTGCTGCCCATAGCAGGTCGGAATGCGGATTGCACATTTTGATCAAAAAAGGGGAATGGGGTAAAATTTAAATTGCACCATCAAACCCTACTATACACTATCCCCAAAAACCATCAGCCCATCCCACTATTTTGGCCCTAAACGATCCTATAGCATTGCAGGCTGTCAGCCTGGTCGGGTGGAACCCTTCTCTCAAAACTTCCTGTAGACCTTCTGCACTAAAATCTCTCACACACAAATATTTGCTGCTGCAACTACCATCTATCTACCTTTTGTGATTTCCACTCCATCAGTGCAGTTGATCACCATGGCTATTACGCTATAAATACAACCTTTCTAAAAACGAATCTTCTCTGGCTCTCTCTTCAGGCCTACTCACTGGTGGCCTCCCAGTCGACTCACTCACCATTGGGCTGCTCAAGCCATGAATTGACCCTTTCCATCTTCAGAAGTTGCAGCTTTCAAAGACTTGGCCTCTATTGCTTGACCTGTCATTATATTATATTGCTAGTTTGTTTTTTGCTCTTCAAGTGCTTTGAGACTCTATGGAAGGCGCTATAGAAATGTAATCAATTATTATTATTATTATAACCTAGACTGCATATTGTCAAAACATCACAAATAAACAGACATTCAAGTATGCTTTTTATTGTCATGCAATTTTCTCTCATGGCTTAGCCTATTTGTTTTAATGGAAAGCAGATGTGAATATGACAGTGGCTGATTAGGAATACAAAAACTAAAATGGTGGTCAATCCTACGTTTATCTGACTCTGGTCCTTGACATGCTGACAACTGTAGACTTTCCCAAAAGCACATTGTCTAAACATAAACTGTACTGTAACAATTTGAAATCCTCATGGTCCCATTTGCTCCTGTTTTCCAGGTTATCATGGTGTCTGATGTTCATCTCCAGATCTGTGGACTGATGAATTCTCCAAACTTTTAAGTACCAATCCCTTCATGTGCTTCCTGCTCCTCTTGATTCCCACAAGTCTAACTACGAAACCAAACTTCCCACCTTCAGCACACTAGCCACAGTCGGGCTAGGGTTCTTCCACTATGCTCACATTATTTCCTGCCCAGTATGGAGTGAGGTCACTCTTCAGGTTGTTCCTCCGTATTCTGGTATGCGGCGACAGAGATGGCGCTGTAGGGGTTCAGGACCATCTGGGCACAGCGCACTATGGTGAACAGCAGGAAGGAACAGAGTAGGAAGACAAAGAAGAGGGCAAAGCCCAGGTCCACGTCCACCTCCATCCTGGCCACCGGCAGAAGAGGAGGGTCCATGACTTATCGTATTCAAATGAGACTGATGCAGACTGACAAAGGTAAAAAAAAATATATATAGGTAGAAAAACTTTTTTTAACGTGTCCTTTGCTGCTTGGTGTTGGACAACACTGGAATCCAAACTTTCTCTCTCTCTCTCGTCCGTCCTTGCTTTTGTGTCTATCTACTTGTTCTAACAACCTAGAATCGTAGCTTGTTCTAATGAAGGGTCTTAATGCTGTCTCCTCTCGCTTCAATGCCTTTCCCTCTGGACCATACTGCTCAGGGTCCAGCCCCCTCTCTCTCGTTCTCAATCTGCTCTCTCTCTCTCTCTCTCCTGTTGTCTCTCTCCTCTCTCTCTCTCTCTCTCATCTCTCTCTCTCTCTCTCTCTCTCTCTCTCTCTCTCTCTCTCTCTCTCTCTCTCTCTCTCTCTCTCTCTCTCTCTCTCTCTCTCTCTCTCTCTCTCTGCTGTCTCTCTCTCCTCTCCTCTCTCTCTCTCCTCTCTCTCTCTCTTATTTGCATAGGGTTGATGTACTCTCCACTTGTGTGAGTGTCTCTCTAGTGGCATCAGAGTACAGGAGGCAATCTGCATCTTTTTGGTCAGGATCAGTTTCCAGCACCGTCTCAAGTGAATTGCCACCAAGGCATCATATCCTTTTTCAATTCCTCTACCTTCATTTTGTCCTGATCAGCTTTTCTTTCATTTTGATTGTTTTGTTGTCAAACTAAGTCTATCTTCTCTCTCTCTCTCTCCCTTTCTCCTTATCTCGCTCCCCCCCCCCTCTCTCTCTCTCTCTCTCCTAGGAGTCCTACTCAGTGGCCCCTACTTTATCCCCAATGTCCCTACTACCCAATCCACTCTACTGTAGGCCAGCTATTCTTCAGGCTTCAGCATGCAGAGGACACGTGTACTCACACCTGTGTCAGGTAATGGTATATCTATAGGAAAGTGAAGGTGCATTACAGTGTTTAAACACCTCAGCAAAACACCAACACACAACACAGCTACAGTGTCTCCTCTCCATACTGTATATGCATATACATCCCTATGGACGAACACACATGCACAGTGGTCTAATGTACAGTCATGTATTTGTTTACCCACAGATTGACAGTTGTTTGCTTTGTTTCTCCCTTCCACCCAAGTCTACGTTTCCAAGTCTACGTTTCCACCACAGGGTAGGCATCATGCCACGTGCTGTACCCCCTAGTCCTGCCTCCTGCCCCTCCTGCTGGTTGTTGTTGCCTCCTGGGGAGTTCCAGAGCCCGGCCTGTTGCCTGGACTGAGTCCTGCTGGCTGTTGTTGCCTCCTGGGGAGTTCCAGAGCCCGGCCTGTTGCCTGGACTGAGTCCTGCTGGCTGTTGTTGCCTCCTGGGGAGTTCCAGAGCCCGGCCTGTTGCCTGGACTGAGTCCTGCTGGCTGTTGTTGCCTCCTGGGGAGTTCCAGAGCCCTGCCTGTTGCCTGGACTGAGTCCTGCTGGCTGTTGTTGCCTCCTGGGGAGTTCCAGAGCCCTGCCTGTTGCCTGGACTGAGTCCTGCTGGCTGTTGTTGCCTCCTGGGGAGTTCCAGAGCCCTGCCTGTTGCCTGGACTGAGTCCTGCTGGCTGTTGTTGCCTCCTGGGGAGTTCCAGAGCCCTGCCTGTTGCCTGGACTGAGTCCTGCTGGCTGTTGTTGCCTCCTGGGGAGTTCCAGAGCCCTGCCTGTTGCCTGGACTGAGTCCTGCTGGCTGTTGTTGCCTCCTGGGGAGTTCCAGAGCCCTGCCTGTTGCCTGGACTGAGTCCTGCTGGCTGTTGTTGCCTCCTGGGGAGTTCCAGAGCCCTGCCTGTTGCCTGGACTGAGTCCTGCTGGCTGTTGTTGCCTCCTGGGGAGTTCCAGAACCCGGCCTGTTGCCTGGACTGAGTCCTGCTGGCTGCTGTTGCCTCCTGGGGAGTTCCAGAACCCGGCCTGTTGCCTGGACTGAGTCCTGCTGGCTGTTGTTGCCTCCTGGGGAGTTCCAGAGCCCTGCCTGTTGCCTGGACTGAGTCCTGCTGGCTGCTGTTGCCTCCTGGGGAGTTCCAGAACCCGGCCTGTTGCCTGGACTGAGTCCTGCTGGCTGCTGTTGCCTCCTGGGGAGTTCCAGAACCCTGCCTGTTGCCTGGACTGAGTCCTGCTGGCTGCTGTTGCCTCCTGGGGAGTTCCAGAACCCGGCCTGTTGCCTGGACTGAGTCCTGCTGGCTGCTGTTGCCTCCTGGGGAGTTCCAGAACCCGGCCTGTTGCCTGGACTGAGTCCTGCTGGCTGCTGTTGCCTCCTGGGGAGTTCCAGAGCCCTGCCTGTTGCCTGGACTGAGTCCTGCTGGCTGTTGTTGCCTCCTGGGGAGTTCCAGAACCCTGCCTGTTGCCTGGACTGAGTCCTGCTGGCTGCTGTTGCCTCCTGGGGAGTTCCAGAACCCGGCCTGTTGCCTGGACTGAGTCCTGCTGGCTGTTGTTGCCTCCTGGGGAGTTCCAGAGCCCGGCCTGTTGCCTGGACTGAGTCCTGCTGGCTGTTGTTGCCTCCTGGGGAGTTCCAGAACCCTGCCTGTTGCCTGGACTGAGTCCTGCTGGCTGCTGTTGCCTCCTGGGGAGTTCCAGAGCCCTGCCTGTTGCCTGGACTGAGTCCTGCTGGCTGTTGTTGCCTCCTGGGGAGTTCCAGAGCCCTGCCTGTTGCCTGGACTGAGTCCTGCTGGCTGTTGTTGCCTCCTGGGGAGTTCCAGAGCCCTGCCTGTTGCCTGGACTGAGTCCTGCTGGCTGTTGTTGCCTCCTGGGGAGTTCCAGAGCCCTGCCTGTTGCCTGGACTGAGTCCTGCTGGCTGTTGTTGCCTCCTGGGGAGTTCCAGAGCCCTGCCTGTTGCCTGGACTGAGTCCTGCTGGCTGTTGTTGCCTCCTGGGGAGTTCCAGAACCCTGCCTGTTGCCTGGACTGAGTCCTGCTGGCTGCTGTTGCCTCCTGGGGAGTTCCAGAACCCGGCCTGTTGCCTGGACTGAGTCCTGCTGGCTGTTGTTGCCTCCTGGGGAGTTCCAGAGCCCTGCCTGTTGCCTGGACTGAGTCCTGCTGGCTGTTGTTGCCTCCTGGGGAGTTCCAGAACCCGGCCTGTTGCCTGGACTGAGTCCTGCTGGCTGTTGTTGCCTCCTGGGGAGTTCCAGAGCCCTGCCTGTTGCCTGGACTGAGTCCTGCTGGCTGTTGTTGCCTCCTGGGGAGTTCCAGAGCCCGGCCTGTTGCCTGGACTGAGTCCTGCTGGCTGTTGTTGCCTCCTGGGGAGTTCCAGAACCCTGCCTGTTGCCTGGACTGAGTCCTGCTGGCTGCTGTTGCCTCCTGGGGAGTTCCAGAGCCCTGCCTGTTGCCTGGACTGAGTCCTGCTGGCTGTTGTTGCCTCCTGGGGAGTTCCAGAGCCCTGCCTGTTGCCTGGACTGAGTCCTGCTGGCTGTTGTTGCCTCCTGGGGAGTTCCAGAGCCCTGCCTGTTGCCTGGACTGAGTCCTGCTGGCTGTTGTTGCCTCCTGGGGAGTTCCAGAGCCCTGCCTGTTGCCTGGACTGAGTCCTGCTGGCTGTTGTTGCCTCCTGGGGAGTTCCAGAGCCCTGCCTGTTGCCTGGACTGAGTCCTGCTGGCTGTTGTTGCCTCCTGGGGAGTTCCAGAACCCTGCCTGTTGCCTGGACTGAGTCCTGCTGGCTGCTGTTGCCTCCTGGGGAGTTCCAGAACCCGGCCTGTTTCCTGGACTGAGTCCTGCTGGCTGTTGTTGCCTCCTGGGGAGTTCCAGAGCCCTGCCTGTTGCCTGGACTGAGTCCTGCTGGCTGTTGTTGCCTCCTGGGGAGTTCCAGAACCCGGCCTGTTGCCTGGACTGAGTCCTGCTGGCTGCTGTTGCCTCCTGGGGAGTTCCAGAACCCGGCCTGTTGCCTGGACTGAGTCCTGCTGGCTGTTGTTGCCTCCTGGGGAGTTCCAGAGCCCGGCCTGTTGCCTGGACTGAGTCCTGCTGGCTGTTGTTGCCTCCTGGGGAGTTCCAGAACCCGGCCTGTTGCCTGGACTGAGTCCTGCTGGCTGTTGTTGCCTCCTGGGGAGTTCCAGAACCCGGCCTGTTGCCTGGACTGAGTCCTGCTGGCTGTTGTTGCCTCCTGGGGAGTTCCAGAACCCGGCCTGTTGCCTGGACTGAGTCCTGCTGGCTGTTGTTGCCTCCTGGGGAGTTCCAGAACCCTGCCTGTTGCCTGGACTGAGTCCTGCTGGCTGTTGTTGCCTCCTGGGGAGTTCCAGAGCCCGGCCTGTTGCCTGGACTGAGTCCTGCTGGCTGTTGTTGCCTCCTGGGGAGTTCCAGAACCCTGCCTGTTGCCTGGACTGAGTCCTGCTGGCTGTTGTTGCCTCCTGGGGAGTTCCAGAGCCCTGCCTGTTGCCTGGACTGAGTCCTGCTGGCTGTTGTTGCCTCCTGGGGAGTTCCAGAGCCCGGCCTGTTGCCTGGACTGAGTCCTGCTGGCTGCTGTTGCCTCCTGGGGAGTTCCAGAGCCCTGCCTGTTGCCTGGACTGAGTCCTGCTGGCTGTTGTTGCCTCCTGGGGAGTTCCAGAGCCCTGCCTGTTGCCTGGACTGAGTCCTGCTGGCTGTTGTTGCCTCCTGGGGAGTTCCAGAGCCCGGCCTGTTGCCTGGACTGAGTCCTGCTGGCTGCTGTTGCCTCCTGGGGAGTTCCAGAGCCCGGCCTGTTGCCTGGACTGAGTCCTGCTGGCTGCTGTTGCCTCCTGGGGAGTTCCAGAGCCCGGCCTGTTGCCTGGACTGAGTCCTGCTGGCTGTTCTAATCTCAGTTACGGCCTGATCGTCACCAAACCCCTCTTTAACTATTCATGGGACACAGGTGCCAAGTGTGACTGAGTACGTCCATCTGTTTGTCCATCCCCAGGGGGGTTGGGAGTGCCGTCCAGGAGAGGTGAAGAGAGGGAGGGAAGTGAGAGAGAGAATGAAGGAGTAGGGGAATAATTCTCATGTCATATTCATGTTCAGACCACTAATGATGTCACACAGACTGGATGTCACACAGAAGAGTGTAAGATGTAAGGAACATCCAGGTACAATCCCACCAGAGTGATACTACTGACCAACCTGAGAAGGAAGGAGTAATCCTATCTGCCCTACTCCAACACCTCCAGCATTCCATCCCATTTCCCCCCCAGGCTGTGAACGAGAGAGGAGGAGGAGAGGAGGGGACGAGGGGAGAGGAAACTGATCCTTGGCCATAGATCTGTGTTTCTCTGACCACTGATGAAGTAGGAAGGGATGGAAATGGATACAACCCAATCAAGGCAGAGTTGGATTTTGTTTCTTTGCCAATTAAGTAACACAGACCACATGTAAAGAAGTGAATCGATGGATGATAGATGGATTGATATCACTTAATGAAGTTGCAGCAAGTTGAGAGGCTCTGCTGCATAATCGGTTAAAGTATATTATAATGGTGCGTCTTTGTTTATATGTGTGTGTACATAGGGAAGTAGAAACTAGTGCATATTGGGTCTATCAGCTCTCTTCCCCTACCTAGTGTTCATCATGTTTTAATTTGAACCTTTATTTAACTAGGCAAGTCAGTTAAGAACACATTCTTATTTACAATGACAGCCTACCAGGGAACAGTGAGTTAACTGCCTTGTTTTGGGGCCAAACATCAGATTTTTACTTTGTCAAGTTGGGGATTCAATCCAGCAACCTTTTGATTACTGGCCCAACGCTCTAACCACTAGGCTACCTACCACCCCAGGATGTGTTGTGTACTACACCACTTGTCCTACAGCAGTGTCTAGTGTTCATCATGTGTACTACACCACTTGTCCTATAGCAGTGTCTAGTGTTCATCATGTGTACTACACCGCTTGTCCTATAGCAGTGTCTAGTGTTCATCATGTGTACTACACAACTTGTCCTACAGCAGTGTCTAGTGTTCATCATGTGTACTACACCACTTGTCCTACATCAGTGTCTAGTGTTCATCATGTGTACTACACCACTTGTCCTACAGCAGTATCTAGTGTCCATCATGTGTACTACACCACTTGTCCTACAACAGTGTCTAGTGTTCATCATGTGTACTACACCACTTGTCCTACAGCAGTGTCTAGTGTTCATCATGTGTACTACACCACTTGTCCTACAGCAGTGTCTAGTGTTCATCATGTGTACTACACCACTTGTCCTACAGCAGTATCTAGTGTCCATCATGTGTACTACACCACTTGTCCTACAACAGTGTCTAGTGTTCATCATGTGTACTACACCACTTGTCCTACAGCAGTGTCTAGTGTTCATCATGTGTACTATACCACTTGTCCTACAGCAGTGTCTAGTGTTCATCATGTGTACTACACCACTTGTCCTACAGCAGTGTCTAGTGTTCATCATGTGTACTACACCTCTTGTCCTACAGCAGTGTCTAGTGTTCATCATGTGTACTACACCACTTGTCCTACAGCAGTGTCTAGTGTTCATCATGTGTACTACACCACTTGTCCTACAGCAGTGTCTAGTGTTCATCATGTGTACTACACCATTTGTCCTACAGCAGTGTCTAGTGTTCATCATGTGTACTACACCTCTTGTCCTACAGCAGTGTCTAGTGTTCATCATGTGTACTACACCACTTGTCCTACAGCAGTGTCTAGTGTCCATCATGTGTACTACACCACTTGTCCTACAGCAGTGTCTAGTGTTCATCATGTGTACTACACCTCTTGTCCTACAGCAGTGTCTAGTGTTCATCATGTGTACTACACCACTTGTCCTACAGCAGTGTCTAGTGTTCATCATGTGTACTACACCACTTGTCCTACAGCAGTGTCTAGTGTTCATCATGTGTACTACACCATTTGTCCTACAGCAGTGTCTAGTGTTCATCATGTGTACTACACCAGTGTGAACATCACACTGACCCAAGCAACATCGTCATTCAACTCCTTTATTTTGATGCTTACTGTATTTACAGCTGAATTCAGACAAGCAACACACACTTATACACACACACACCACAAGATACACAACCCAGACACCAACAATCCTCCCCTTGCACTCTCACACACTCATCAACAACACACACATACACACTCACACACACACACACACACACACACACACACACACACACACACACACACACACACACACACACACACACACACACACACACACACACACACACACACACCTTCCACTGGCAAGGAATGTGCAGGGCTGATTTCAGAATCACATGGTTTGGACTATACAGTCTTCAATTACAAATTGTGTGACATGTTTCTACTATTCCTTCCTCTCTTTTGGAGGTGTGTCTCGCATGGCAGTTGCAAATGATGATGTCATCCTGAACGCAGTCCAGCTGTGCCCAT